>NW_028319754.1:62500-165420 GCF_062004578.1 Staurois parvus | reverse complement strand
TGCCCGGGGGCCCCATGAGTTGTCAGTCCGCCCCTGGGTGGTTGTAAGCAATCTGGTCACTACATAGCCACCAGATTGCTTTGATCTGACAGCTGGAAGTCGCCTTGTCTGATATACACACACTGCAGCCACTGGCAGTGTGTGTTAACCATGCCCCTCCCCCCATTGGCAGGTCCGTATGATGTGAGGACCTGGCAGAAAAAGTGTTAATTGTTAATGGCACGTTTTGTCGCACAACAAACGTGCTACAAATGCTCCAAAACACGTGTCACAAAATGTGCAAAGCTCAGCGCCCAAAAATAGTTTAGGACCTTATTCTTTAGCACGTTTGTGGCGCTTATGGCAATCCATTCAAGTGAATTGGCTGCCCTATGCAGGACATGCAGAAACGGGTAAAAACCTGCAACAAAAAAAAGGCGTGTGGGAACATGCGTTCCAGCTATGTGAAGTGTCAATCCGGCCTAAGGCCCCATGTACATTATTATTATTATTATTATACAGTATTTATAAAGCGCCAATAGTTGGCTCAGCGCTGTACATTACAAAGGGAGACAGAACATGTGACAGAACAATACCAATACAATGCAAAACATGAGGGGATCGAGGGCCCTGCTCTTTCGAGCTTACAATCTATGGGACACTTCTGAACGATGGAAACTGACTGCTGGAAAACGGAGTTTAAAAAGCATCTGTTTATCCGCGTTTCCATACCGCGTTTATGAGCGTTTGCGTTTAGAAGTGTTTTTTAAAGATAACATCAGGAGACCTTCCAAAATGCACTGAAAAACAGTAAAAAATTAACTATTTCAGACATTTTGAGCAAAATAGAGAGAGCAGTATTTGTTGCAATTAGCTGTTTTTGTTTTTTTTTTTGTGGTGTTTGGATGTGTCCCGGCTCATTTCTGTGCAGAAATTATTGCAGCCGTGTCCAACATATTTTCTTTCATGTGAAACCTCAAAGTATGGTGTACCGGGTCCATCTGAGTACCGGGAAAATGGAAAAGTTAAAAAAAATTCCAAATGCTTATAAACGCGGTTAGCCGCATTTACACGTGTGTACAAGCATTTGAAACGCCGATAAAATCTACTCCTTTTTTTTTTTTTTTTTTTTTTTAAGTCCGCAAACGAAAAAACCCGTAAGTGTTCACAAAAAAAGTGCAAGTGCAAAACACCACACGAAAAAGTGCACTTAGGGGTGTGCTGTGTCCTACCCCTAAAGGGGCTTGGACCGCTTACCCTGATCCCCCGGGGCACGAAGCTCCTGACGGGGACAAGGTTCCCAATTGGTCCTCCTGGCCAAAAGGCCTGGTGGACCACCGTTCCCTATGCCCAGCCGAAGCCGGACATCCAGTACTAGGCAAGGGGACTCTCCCGAAGAAGAGTCCCCTAGGGATCAGGGGAGGAAGGAACCGTATGGCCACACATCCTCCCCCTAGACTTCAGGGTAGGCCCAAGGACCCACACCCTCCATCCGTGAAAAACACACACATAAGAGCAAAAAAGTGACAAACGTGGGAGTGCATAATAAATAAAGATAAAGAAAAAATAAAAAAGTGGTTCCGTGCCGAATTGTGCACAGACCAGGCCCTGAGGCCTGTAGCAAAAATTGCCCTGGTCCTAGCCAAAAGGCCTGGTCCTTAGGGCGCTGTGCAAAAAGAAGTGAAAAACAGTGGCCATGTGTCATCTTCACACCGTGGGGTCCCACACCCAAGTTTTACTAGTGACACCCCTGAGAGCGTCTTCCCCAGGGGGCACTGAGTTTGCGGACTTTTTGCGTCCCCAGCCCCAGGCCAGACCAAGGTAGATCCGTCCGAATCAGGAGGTACTGGGTCTTTCCAGCTTCACCAGAGGAATTACTCCCGAGGCCCCAGAGCTCATCATGGCGCTCCCTGGTTTCTGTCCCTCCGGTTCAGCCTTCCGGACCCCCATCATACCAGTGAGGGTACTATACAACAACCATCCCCTCAAAGCTAGAATGGTCGGGAGCACCCCCACTGGACACTGATAAGAACAGATACTACACTTGATCTTAGCCA
Source organism: Staurois parvus (assembly GCF_062004578.1). NCBI lineage: Eukaryota > Metazoa > Chordata > Amphibia > Anura > Ranidae > Staurois > Staurois parvus. Next base: position 163,384 of record NW_028319754.1, on the reverse strand, counting down.
AAACGCCGATAAAATCTACTTCTGAACGCAAGTTTGGTGCATTCGGAAAAATGACTGTAAACTCAACTGCCTGTAAAGGACGATGTGTACACGGGCACATAGGAGAACATTAGGGAGAGTTCAGGGGCTGCTGAAAAAAATGCAGAAAAGCTCCTAAACGTGAGTCTATCAGTACATGGAGCCTTATGCAGGCCATAGACGGCTCGAACACTGGGCGTTTTTCGGCGATAAACAAAACATTGGTCGTTCGTTGAACTGACGTAACCACCAATTATTACGAAAATCGGCCGACCGAGTCATAAAATTCACCCCATATAACAGGAGAAACTGCTTTTCCTTCCAGGTCACGGCTCATGCGCATATTTTTTTTCGTAAAAACGATCGTACCATTTGACCATCATTGACGTGAAAATCGGTCGTTTTCCACGAATTTTCCAACATGACCAATAATCCAAATGTGGAAAAACTGCAAAAACCGTCCGACGAATTAACCCACTAACAGTGCGAAAATCGGACGATTAATCTTTCGGACGAAAAATCGCCGATTTTCAAACCTTTCTACGGCCGTCATTAGAGTAAACAAATGGCATTTTGCATAATTAATGCAAAATAGAAGCGTCTGTGGCCGAGCTCCCCTCATTAAACGTCACCGTTTTATCTGCCCATATGTGTTTTTCTATTATTGTACATTAAAAAGCCATTTATTGTCTTGATGGGGTATTCCTTCATCTTTAAAGTATATTAGTGTCTCCGAGGCGGTCTGGTCCGTTTGGATTCCCGCCAGCGGCTCAGTAAATGTTATGATCACGTTGAGGGATTGCCATTTGTGTGTACACTAGTGCGTGTCCTATCTCCCCATCTGTTCCTCCTCATACTCCATGTACACTCCCATCACCCGCTTTTTCCTCTCCATATGCTGCCGCCGTTCTGCATTCTGCGCTTTTTTCCTCGTGCTGCTCTGTTTTTAGCATTTTTAGCGGGATGGGTTTCAGATGCCCCTCCGGTCTGATTGTTTGCACTGCCTTGGATCAGGGGTGTGAAAGATGAATATTCATTGCATTTAAAAATAGGATTTTTTTTTTCCTTCATGTCTGAAGATGATCTATAATTAGCTGTGTTTTGCTCGCCAAGGTGCTGCTTTTAGTTATCTGGGTGGAGCATATGGTTTTACTTTTTCACTCCTCGATCCCTACAGAAACTTAAGTGAAGCCCTTGCTGCTCGCTCATTGTTTGGGAAGAGGAGCAACATATATTTTTAAAAGTGAAGTATGATCAAAGCTTTTTTTGTAAGGATGCACCGAAATTTCGGTGGCCGAAATGAAAAAAAAAGCACCGATACAGGTGCTGAAAAAACCCCGCCGTCGCCCCTCGCCGCCGCCCGCCACTCGGTAGTTCTCAGCCTTACCTGAGAAACCATTGATCCCGGTGCTGGGCATAGAGATGAGTGAAGGAAAGATGGTCGGCACTCATCTCTATGCCAAAATTAGTAGGGATGCACCAAAATTCCAGTGGCCGAAACGTTTCGGCCGAAAACACCCCTTTTGGCTGTCTGCCGAAATGAAAAAAAGCACCGATACAGGTGCCGAAAAAACCCTTTCCCTCAAAGCCGCCCGCCCCTCTCCACTGTCGCCCGCCCACCTGCCACTCGGGCGTTCAGTCTTACCTGAGAAATCATTGATCCAGGCGCTGGGCATAGAGGTGAGTGAAGGAAAGATGGCCGACACTCATCTCTATGCCAAAATTAGTAGGGATGCACCGAAATTCCGGTGGCCGAAAACACCCCTTTTGGCTGTCTGCCGAAATATAAAAAAGCACTGATACAGGTGCCGAAAAAACCCCGCCCCTCAAAGCCGCCCGCCCCTCTCCACCGTCGCCCGCCCACCCGCCGCTCGGGCATTCAGTCTTACCTGAGAAACCATCAATCCCAGCGCTGGGCATAGAGATGAGTGAAGGAAAGATGGCCGCCACTCATCTCTATGCCCTTGGAGGACCGGAGTGATGTCACTTCCCGTTCTGGGGCCATTTTTTTTTTTTTAAAGCACTAGGTCAATGCGTTTTTTGTTTTTTTTTTGATCCAATGCTTTACATTGTAGAGGACAGATGTGGGGTCTTATTGACCCCATATCTCTCCATAAAGAGGACCTGTCACTAGTTATTTCTATCACAAGGGATGCATGCATTTCTTGTGATAAGAATAAAAGTGATTACATTTTTTTTTTAAAGGAACAGTGCAAAAAAAAAAAAAAGAAAAAACAGAAAACATTAAAGCGGAGTTCCACTCACTCTGTAAAAAAATAAGTCAGCAGCTACAAAAACTGTAGCTGCTAACTTTTAAATAACAGCCACTTACCTGTCCCTCGGTCCCACGTTGCCCGTTTCACCAGCCGTCTTGTATTCCCGGCACCGGCATCTTCAGCGTGGGCACCTGGCTGTGACAGCTTGTGACTTCACAGCTGGGTGCCCACTGCGCATGCGCGAGTAGCACTGCGCTTCCTGAATGTCCCCGTTGGCTTTTTCTGGGACCTGTCACATGTCCCACAAGACTTCGGGGAGGGAGGGTAGGAGGACAACTTCCGATTGCCTAGGCGATTGCAGCGGAAGTGGAAGTGGGTACATGTCAAATCCCCCCCCCCCCCCGCTCCCTAATGGGGAGCGGGGGACCAATCTTTAAAGCAGAACTTCCACTTTTGGGTGGAACTCCACTTTTAAATAAATTTTAAAAAAATGGTGCCCCCGTCCCCATTACTCGCACGTAGTGGTGAACGCATACGTAGGCCACACCCACACACGTAAACTGTGTTGAAACCACACATGTGAGGTATGGCCACGAACGTCTGAGAGAGAGCAATAATTCTCGCGCTAGACCTCCTCTGTAACTTTACACTGCTAACCTGTAGAAATTTTTAAAGCATCATCCATGGAGATCAAGTTCGCAATTTTACGCCATTCCACGAGCGTGCGCAATTTTAAAGGGTGACATGTTTGGTATTTATTTACTCGCTGTAACATCCTCCTTTCCAATTTTACAAAAAAAATTGGGGTATATATTGTTTTTTTTTTAATCAGTAATTTTTTCCAAAAAATATATATTCATTTTTGAAAACTGCGCATTTCTGTTTCGGTTTTCAGCCAAGTGCATTTTGAATTTTCAGTTTCGGCACCAGAATTTTCATTTCGGTGCACCACTCCTTTTTTGCCCATGTTTCTCTTGTGGGTCACAGGAGTGCTCTTCCATAACTCAGAATCAGCTGACAGTAAAGTCTGCTGTGGGCTGATGTCACGGGACCGTTCCAGGCCCTGGAAGTATCCCAACAATAATGTCTGGATCTACCCAGATGTCTGATTAGCAGCAGGCTCAGCCTCTCAATGTGCGGCTGAGCACCTGAGCAGGCCGCTTCCTCCACCTCACCAGCCCGGCGCTCCAGTGAGCAGGGAACCGGTGACCAGGGGCGGACTGAAAGCTCATGGGGCCCCCGGGCAATAGGGGATCATGGGGCCTCTGTGTCCTTGCCCACACTCAAAGCACACCCAAAAAAGCCTATAAAAGGTACCAGGGGCATTTCATGGGGCCCTATACTGACCCTGGGCCCTTGGGCAGTGCCCGAGTCCTCAAATGATCAGTCCGCCCCTGAAGGTGACTGACAGTAGCCCCTATCCGCTCGGAGTGGCATAGAACTGGATTGGACTATCATTGGATTGCTGACAATTTCCTCCCCCCGTAGCACTACATTGATGACCTGTAGGGGCTTTTGAAGCGTCGCTTATAGAAAATTTACCGAATTTTGTCGCCATTTCACATGTGCATATAAATTTAAGGTTGGACATGTTGAGTATCTATTTACTCGGAAAAACCTCGGCTTTTCTATTTTACCAAAAATGTCGGTATTGTGTTTTCCCTAAAATCCATTTTTTTTAACCCTTTGTGGTAATATCACGCGTAAACAAATTGGACCTACCACTGTTTTATTCTCTAGGGTGAATTCGGGTAAAAAGCTGTTAGCCTGGGTTCTCACACATGCGGTCAGTCGCATGTGATTTGCCCAGGAACCGCGCCGCATTCCTGTGCTAATCACATGCGGTTTGTGTGCGGTGCGATTGGAGCCGTACGTTTTTGTATGGCTCAAATCGCACCGCATCCGCACCAAAAAGGCGCAGGACCCTTTTTTTGGTCCGCACTAGAAACGGATCGCATGGGTATTCACACCTATGTGATCTGATTCTGCTCATCGTCACACCGCGTTTTGCGGACCGATTTCGTGGTGTTGTTAACATACACACCTGCAGCGATTCGCATGACCGGGGGGCGATTGTGATGCGGTGTGGAATTTTCACTGAAAACGCTGTGAATTCCGCACCGCATCAGTGTGAACCCGGGCAAAGTGTGCAGTTTTTATTCTTAAAAAAAGAAAAAAAAACATTTACAGTCACTTTTTTAAGGAAAAAAATCTTGTATGACTAGCTCCCCCCAGCCCCCCTAAATACTTATGAGTATGATATCGATCCAGTGCTGTGTCTGCAGCTGCTCTCTCTCTGCCCACAGCACTCAGAGCAGCAGGAGCCACTAGTTCTTGCTACTATTAATCAAATCCTGTGATGGGGGAGTGGGGGGCAGGCCAAGCTGTGCTGTGTGTGTCAATAGATGCACACAGCCAGGCTCTGGAGCAAGCCTGCAGATGAACCCCCATAGGATGCGGCTTCTTAGGGTGGCACACGGAAAAGGGGAGGAGCCAAGATACTGGAGGGGTACCCCAGAGGAGGAGGATCAGGACTGCTCTGCAAAGCCATTGCACAGATCAGGTAAGTATAACACTTTTTTTTTTGTTAATAAAGAACCTTAAGGCTTGGTTCACCTATGTACGGATCCGCACTAAAATCCATGCAGCAGCATCACCCACACAGAGAAATGCGGACCCGCAGGCGGGTGCCATCAGTTCTAATGGCACGCCTCCCGCACTGGAAAACGCAACTGTACTGGGAACCGAGGTTCCTGTGCGGGCTGCGTTTTCAGAACCAGCGCAGGGACTTCTTCCCTGCATGTCACGGGGTGCGGGAGTCCATTCAAATGAGTGGGCTCTCTTGCCCGCGCAAAACACGGCCCGCACGGCCGCATAGATGTGAACCGGGAGTAAAAAGTCATTTTTAGGCCTGAAGATTACACAAACCACCCAAGCATGATATATTTTCTGAAAGCAGGCACCCTAGAAAATAAAACAGTGGTTGTGGTAACATCATGCATAAAAATTGGAACAACCACTGTTTTATTTTCTAGGGTGTCTGCTTTCAGAAAATATATCATGCTTGGGTGGTTTGTGTAATCTTCAGGCCTAAAAATGACTTTTTACTCCCGGTTCACATATATGCGGCCGTGTGCCCTAAAATCCCTTTTTTTATTTAACTAAAATTTTGTTTTTCCTAGACCTTTGTGGTAACATCATGCATAAAAATTGGAACAAAGGTCTAGGAAAAACAAAATTTTAGTTTAAAAAAAAAAAGGGATTTTAGGGCACACGGCCGCATATATGTGAACCAGAGGTAAGACCTCGTGCACACTGGGCATTTTTTAGCTGCTCCTAAAGGCGCCTGGCATTTTTTTTCCTGCCTCTAAATATCCCTCCATGTTATCCTGTGTCCATGCACACACAAGCTTTTAGAGGCAGCAGAAAAAAAAAACCCCACTGCCAGTGCGTCCAGGAGCAGAAAAAACACTTGACGCCTGTAAACGCGCCTATACCTGTCTGAACTCGCATTTAGCGCTTGAGTGTTAACCTCCCTAGCGGTCTGATGATGTCACTATTTCTGTGCTCAAAGCGGTACCATTTTTTTGCATGGAAATATGTCGTTTTTATTGTAGGCCTGTAATTCTTAGGAATAACTCACTGAAATCTGTCCAAACGAGAATCTAGTAAACATCCCGGGGAGGATAAAATTTGAAACACGAAATCATAAATTATAATAAAATAAATAATCATAAAAAATAATAATATAATAATAATAATAAATTTAATTCAATAATATAATCAAACCAAAAACACTGAAATGTGAAATAGAGCGCCAAGTTCGCACATCGCTGAGCTCAGTCGCAGAATCGTTTTCAGTGTCTGATGAGGAATTTCCCCCACCAATCATTATCACTCAATTCTGCAAGTGGTTCTGATTTACTATCGCTGTTCTCTAGCCGGTCTAAAACCGCGTCTGACCTAAAGGGACGCTTTTTGGACGCCATGGACGTTTCTCAGTTTCCAGGCAGAAAGAACAGTAAAAATGCAGGCAGGGCGCCGGACAAAGCACTCGGGACAAAATGTATGTGAAATGGTTTGATACAGGAATGTTATACTATGTGATTTTAGTGTATTTAGTGAATGGCACTTTTTAAAATTTAAAAATTTCCCGCTGCTCTGTCCCCCGTACGTCCCGACGTCGCAGGGAACGGAACCTGGAAGACCGATGCCGGCATCGGCCGGAGGACATTACAGGGGACACTGCAGGGGGGACATCACGGGAGCGCAGGAAAAGATACAGTGAGGAACAGAAGTATTTGAACCCCCTGCGATTTTGCAAGTTCTCCCACTTAGAAATCATGGAGGGGCCTGACATTCACATTGTAGGTGCATTCCCACTCTGAGAGAATTTTATAAAATAATCAGGAAATCCCATTGTATGATTTGTAAAGAATGTATTTGTCTCGCACTGCTGAACAGAAGTATTTGAACACCTAAGAAACCGCAAGAATTCTGGCTCTCAAAGAACTGTTACTGCGCCTTTTAAAATGTCCACCACTACTCCACTCATTAATCTAACTTATAGCACCTGTCTGAGCTCTTTATAGACAGCTGTCCACCCCACAGTCAGTCAGACACCAACTACTACCATGGGCAAGACCAAAGAGCTGTCAAGACACCAGAGACAAAATTGTGGACCTCCACAAGGCTGGAAAGGGCTACGGGGCTATTGCCAAGCAGCTTGGTGAAAATAGATCAACTGTTAGAAAATGGAAGAGGCTGAAGATGACTGTCAGTCTCCCTTGGACTGGAGCTCCATGCAAGATGTCACCTCGTGGGGGTATCACTGATAAGAAAGGTGAGGAATCAGCCCAGAACTACAAGGGAGGAGCTGGTCAATGACATGAAGAGAGCTGGGACCACAGTTTCAAAGGTCACTGTCGGTAGAACACTACGCCGTCATGGTTTCAAATCATGCATTGCACGGAAGGTTCCCCTGCTCAAGTCATCACATGTCCAGGCCCATCTGAAGGTTCCCAATGACCATCTGGATGATCCAGAGGAGGCATGGGAGAAAGTCATGTGGTCAGAGGAGACCAAAGGAGAACTTTTTGGTCTAAACTTCACTCGTCGTGTTTGGAGGAAAAAGGATGAGTTCCATCCCAAGAACACCGTCCCTACTGTGAAGCATGGGGGTGGTAACATCATGCTTTGGGGGTGCTTTTCTGTGAAGGGGACAGGACGACTGCACTGTATTAAGGAGAGGATGAATGGGGCCATTTATTGTGAGATTTTGAGCAACAACCTCCTTCCCTCAGTCAGAGCATTGAAGACGGGTCATGGCTGGGTCTTCCAACATGACAACGACCCGAAGCACACAGCCAGGAGAACCAAGGAGTGGTTCCGTAAGAAGCATATCGAGGTTCTGGAGTGGCCTAGCCAGTCTCCACACCTAAATCCAATAGAACATCTTTGGAGGGAGCTGAAACTCCTTGTTGCTCAGCGACAGCCCCGAAACCTGACAGATCTGGAGGAGATCGGTGTGGAGGAGTCGGCCAAAATCCCTGTTGCAGTGCAAACCTGGCCAAGGACTACAGGAAACGTCTGACCTCTGTAATTGCAGACAAAGGCTTCTGTACCAAATATTAACACGGATCTTCTCAGGGGTTCAAATACTTCTGTTCAGCCGTGCGAGACAAATACATTCTTTACAAATCTTTCAATGGGATTTCCTGAATTTTTTTTTTTTTTTTTAATTCTGTCTCTCAGAGTGGGAATGCACCTACAATGTGAATGTCAGACCCTCCATGATGGAGAAGTGGGAGAACTTGCAAAATCGCAGGGGGTTCAAATACTTCTGTTCCTCACTGTAAGTGCAGAAGGGATCCCGGGATGTCCCACCTGCAATGTCCCCGGCAGTGTCCTCCGGCCGATGCCGGCATCTGTCTTCTGGGTTCCGTTCCCTGCGATGTTGGGACGTACGAGGGATGTAACCGGCGGGAAGGGATCCCAACGCTGCAGTGTATTCCCGAGTGTAGCTTGGGGGGGTTACTGCTTTTGGTGCTGAAACTACCCCGAGCTACGCTTGGGAATACCGCCAGGGAGGTTAATTCATTTCAATGGTCATTGCGCGCAGCACCACGATCCGGTGCCCGCTGTGTCCTCCGGACACAGTGAAACACTGATTGTCGGACGGGACCTCTGTAGGAGGTCCCGATCATGTGATAACTGATAGGCCAATCAGTGATCACATGCAAAGTAGTAAGCAAGATGTCACTTGTGACATCATTGCTTACTACGTGTGAATGATCACAGAGGTCACATGGTACAAGGCTATTCACAACAGCCTTGTACCATGTGACAAGCTGTGACCAATCACAGCTCACTCAGTACTTCTCAATGGCTGCAAGAATGCAGACAGAGAAAGAGAAATGATTGCTTTTACATCCTATATGGGTGTAAAAGCAATCACTGTAAAAAAAAAAAAAAATAAATCTTCATCAGCCCCCACAAGTAGTACAGTGTCACCATGGTGACACTGTACTGCTAGGGTGACAGTATGTAAAAAAAAACAAACCCATAAATAATAATATAAAAAAAATTAAAAATATAAAAAAAAGTTTAAAAATTATAATTTTTGGTTATAAACTAATTTGGCTTATTTTTTATTTTTTTTACTAAAAATATAACGGAATAAATTTTGGTCAAGATTTATGATGAAAGATTATTTATTTGCAAAATTTTATAAGAAAAACACTTTTTTTAAAAAAACATTTTTTGGACTTTTTCATTTACATAGCAAAAACAATAAAAATCCCAGCGGTGAATAAATACCACCAAAATAAAGCTTTATCTGTCTCAAAAAATGTTAAAAAATTCATATGGGTACAGTACTGCATGACCGCACAATTGTCAGTCAAAGTGTGATAGCGCTGAAAGCTGCCCTGGACAGGAAGGGGGGGAAAGTGTCCGGACTGGAAGGGGGGGAAAGTGTCCGGGCTGGAAGGGGGGGAAAGTGTCCGGGCTGGAAGGGGGTGAAAGCGTCCGGGCTGGAAGGGGGTGAAAGCGTCCGGGCTGGAAGGGGGTGAAAGCGTCCGGGCTGGAAGGGGGTGAAAGCGTCCGGACTGGAAGGGGGTGAAAGCGTCCAGGATGGAAGGGGGGGAAAGCGTCCAGGATGGAAGGGGGGGAAAGCGTCCGGACTGGAAGGGGGTGAAAGCGTCCAGGATGGAAGGGGGGGAAAGCGTCCAGGATGGAAGGGGGGGGAAGCGTCCGGACTGGAGGGGGGGGAAAGCGTCCGGACTGGAGGGGGGGGAAAGCGTCCGGACTGGAGGGGGGGGGGAAAGCGTCCGGACTGGAAGGGGGGGAAAGCGTCCGGACTGGAAGGGGGGGAAAGCGTCCGGACTGGAAGGGGGGGAAAGCGTCCGGACTGGAAGGGGGTGAAAGCGTCCGGACTGGAAGGGGGGGGGAAAGCGTCCGGACTGGAAGGGGGGGGGAAAGCGTCCGGACTGGAAGGGGGGGGGCAAGCGTCCGGACTGGAAGGGGGTGAAAGCGTCCGGACTGGAAGTGGTTAAATGAATTTACATCCAAGCGCTTGATGCCTGTAAATGCGCCTAAATGCGATACACACTTTATTTTCTGCCAAAACGTTGCCGCCAGAAGGAAAGTCTTCCAGGAGAGTCTTCTGGCAAAGCGTCTTGTGTGCACGAGGCCTCACAATCGCCTCGTCTGCTGCCGTGTTTAGGCTATCCTGCCTCATATTTACGTTCCGACATTTTATCTTGATGTTCAGGCAGTGGGGGTTGCGCACTTTCCCATAAACCGCCGTTTTGAAAAAGGTATGACAGATGCACAGAATTTAGACTCCTTAATCTATGTTTTAGCTCCTGGCAAGGATGAAGTTTCTCAGAAATTAATCCATCAGATTTTCCAGTAGCTTGCAGATTTTAGTAGGAAAAAAAGAGACGCAGCGAGGATTATCGTAGTTTTCCTCCGTTTTTTAATCTGGTGTCTGGGTGTGAGGGTCTGCTGGGTTGAAAGAAACAGGTTACTTTTTTCAAAGCAGACCTTTATGGTTTGTCATCCTCCATGGAGGTTAGACACCTCACGTCTTAGCCGGGCCCGCCGCATTGTTCTAAAATGGAGCTATTACATCTGTACGTTCTCCTGCTTTTTACGACATAATTCCTGTCTGTATGAGCTGCTCAGCTCACAGTGTGAGGCAAAACAAAATGAGAAAAATAAAATGTTCTTTTTGTTCCTTTTTGGGCTATGTACTGACGGGTTTGCATTAACCACTTCAGCTGTGGATGATTCCCCCCCATGACCAGGCCATTTTTTGGCTGTACGGCGCTGGGTTACTTTGAAAATTGCGCGGTCATGCAACTCTGTACCTAAATAAAATTATAGAATTCTTTCCAACCAATAGCACTTTTTTTTTTGGTGGCGTTTGATCACTTCTGGGTTTTTTTATTAAACAAAAAAAAAGACCAATCATTTTTGAAAAAAAACTATATTTTAACTTTCTGCTATAAAACATATCCAATAAAAAAAATTCAAAAATCAAATTTCTTCATAAATTTAGGCCAAAATGTATTATGCTACATATTTTTGGTTAAAAACATTCCAATAACCGTATATTGATTGGTTTGCGCAAAAGTTCTGGGCAGCACAATGGCTAAATGGTTAGCACTTCCGCCTGGCAGTACTCGGGTCGTTGGTTTGAATCCCAGCCACGGCACCACCTGCCTGGAGTTTGCATGTTCTCCCTGTGCCTTGCGTGGGTTTCCTCCGGGTACTCTGGTTTCCTCCCACACTCCAAAGACATGCTGGTAGGTGACTGGCTCCTGTCTAAATTGTCCCAAGTATGTGTATGTATGGATGTGAGTTAGGGACCTTAGATTGTACGCCCCTTGAGGGTTAGGGACTGATGTGAATGTACAATATACAGTGGGGATGGAAAGTTTGGGCACCCCAGCTAAAAATTTGTATTAATGTGCATAAAGAAGCCAAGGAAAGATGGAAAAATCTCCAAAAGGCATCAAATTACAGATTAGACATTCTTATAATATGTCAACAAAAGTTAGATTTTATTTCCATCATTTACACTTTCAAAATAACAGAAAACAAAAAAATAGCATCTGCAAAAGTTTGGGCCCCCTGCAGAATTTATAGCATGCGCTGCCCCCTTTGCAAAGCTGAGACCTGCCAGTGTCATGGATTGTTCTCAATCATCGTCTGGGAAGACCAGGTGATGTCAATCTCAAAGGTTTTAAATGCCCAGACTCATCTGACCTTGCCCCAACAATCAGCACCATGGGTTCTTCTAAGCAGTTGTCTAGAAAACTGAAACTGAAAATAGTTGATGCTCACAAAGCTGGAGAAGGCTATAAGAAGATAGCAAAGCGTTTTCAGATGTCAATATCCTCTGTTCGGAATGTCATTAAGAAATGGCAGTCATCAGGAACAGTGGAAGTTAAAGCAAGATCTGGAAGACCAAGAAAAATATCAGACAGAACAGCTCGCAGAATTGTGAGAAAAACAATTCAAAACCCACGTTTGACTGCACGATCCCTCCAGAAAGATCTGGCAGACACTGCAGTTGTGGTACACTATTCCACTATAAAGAGATACTTGTACAATTATGGTCTTCATGGAAGAGTCATCAGAAGAAAACCTCTTCTACGTCCTCACCACAAAAATCATCGTTTGAACTTTGATAATGAACATATAGACAAGCCTGATGCATTTTGGAAACAAGTTCTGTGGACCGATGAGGTTAAAATTGAACTTTTTGGCCGGAATGAGCAAAGGTACGTTTGGAGAAAAAGGGGCACAGAATTGAATGAAAAGAACCTCTGTCCAACTGTTAAGCATGGGGTTGGATCAATCATGCTTTGGGGTTGTGTTGCAGCCAGTGGCACAGGGAACATCTCACGAGTAGAAGGAAAAATGGATTCAATAAAATTTCAGCAAATTTTGGATGGTAACTTGATGCCATCTGTGAAAAAGCTGAAGTTAAAGAGAGGATGGCTTCTACAAATGGATAATGATCCTAAACACAACTCAAAATCCACGGGGGATTACATCAAGAGGCGTAAACTGAAGGTTTTGCCATGGCCTTCACAATCTCCTGACCTCAACATAATTGAAAATCTATGGCTAGACCTTAAAAGAGCCGTGCGTGACAGACAGCCCAGAAATCTCAAAGAACTGGAAGACTTTTGTAAGGAAGAATGGGCAAAGATACCTCAAACAAGAATTGAAAGACTCTTGGCTGGCTACAAAAAGCGTTTACAAGCTGTGATACTTGCCAAAGGGGGCAGTACAAGATATGAACTCTGCAGGGTGCCCAAACTTTTGCAGACGCCATTTTTTTGTTTTCTGTTATTTTGAAAGTGTAAATGATGGAAATAAAATCTAACTTTTGTTGACATATTATAAGAATGTCTAATCTGTAATTTGATGCCTTTTGGAGATTTTTCCATCTTTCCTTGGCTTCTTTATGCACATTAATACAAATTTTTAGCTGGGGTGCCCAAACTTTTGATCCCCACTGTATATGTAAAGCGCTGCATAAATTGATGGCGCTATATAAGTACCTGAAATAAATAAAAGTTATAGCATTTACAAACTGTGGTGTGTGTATATACTGGAATTTATTAATTTTTTTTGTAATACTAGTAAAAGCGGCCATCAGCGACTTGCAGCGGACAGTCTGACACTTACTGACACTTTCTGGGAACCAGTGACACTAATACAGTGCTCAGTTCTGAAAATATACACTGTCACAGTATTTACTGACACTGGCTGTGAAGGGGTTAATATCTAGGGCAATCAAAGGGTTAAATATGTATCTAACCAGTGCTTTACTATGTGCCATGTGCTGCTTTTACTAATGGATGTGCTGGATTGCACACCCGTTTGCAGGGGACAACAATCCAGCACATCACTGGTGACAGCCCATGGAAGAAAGATATATATTTTAAAAATATTCTTCCCAAATATACTGACATATATTTGAAATACTACAATCATGGCCATATTCAATATAGTTCAAAATATATTTCAATAAACATATATATATATTGCATGTTGAAATGCATTTTTTATATATTACAAATATTTTTTTTTATATATATATATATATATATATATATATATATATATATATATATATATATATATATATATACTATTTTTTTTTTCTTTCTTTAACATACCGTCACCCTAGCAGTACAGCATCACCATAGTGACACTGTACTACTTATGGGGGGTGATTTAAGATTTTTTTTTTTTTTTTTTTACACTGATTGCTTTTACACCCATAAAGGCTGTAAAAGCAATAATTCCTCCTTCTCTCTGGCTGTATTCTTGCAGCCATTGAGAAATACTGTGTGAGCTGTGATTGGTCACAGCTTGTCACATGGTACAAGGCTGCTGTGAATAGCTCTGTACCATGTGACCTCTGTGATCATTCACAGATTTCACTAGTAGTAAGCAGTGATGTCAGAAGTGACATCTTGCTTACTACTATTCATGTGATCACTACAAATCAGTGATCACATGATCGGGACCTCACACAGAGGTCCTGTACAGAGATCGGTGTTCTGCTGTGTCCGGAGGACACAGTGGGCACCGGATCACTGTACCGCACGCTCCCAGGGAGCATGCTCAGGCAGGGAATGTCAGAGGACACAGCTGGCTCCGGATCGTGGTTCTGCGCGCTCCCAGGGAGCGGGCACAGGCAGTGAATGCGGAGGCAGTTTATAAACGTCCACCTCCTGTACTGCTCCCGTCCGGCCGTTTATGTACATGGGCCATACAGAAAGTGGTTAAAAAACACTATTGGGGTGGACCTGCATACAAAACGCATGCCATAAATAACCTCTCTAATCTGAGGGACACGTGGCTTCAGTAAGCCGTGTGTGAATCATTCATGGTGGAGACTGGCTCACTACAGCGGGATGCATGTGGACTTCTTTCACATACTGTCTGTTTATGTTAATATGCACAGTGGTGTCTTATTTGTATTTATTGAGCGCAGCACATTTTTAAAAATTTGATATTGAAAGTCCTGCCCTCCTGAACCCTATTTACCCACTTGATGTACTTAAAGATTTCAGTCATGTCCCCCCTTTCCCTTCTTTCATGCAGAGTGTAAAAATTAAAGTGGTTGTAAACGTACATTTAAAAACACAAAATAACAAACCGGTTAATACGTACCTGCTCTGTGCAATAGAATTGCACAAAGCGGCTTGCACTTCCTCTTCTACCAGTGCTCCTGGCTCCTCCTCTCCATCTACTACCCCTATATCTGCTTGCTATGGGTGCACTTGTGTGGGCTCTCCCCCGAATCCTGATGTCTGGGTTCATTGACTAAGACCCCAGGACTCGGCCCCTCCCCCTGCTCCCTTGTCACTAGCTTTGATTGACAGCAGCGGGAGCCAATGGCTTCTGTTCCAGAGCAAAGCCTGTGAAACCTGGAACTAAAGGGAGAGAAGAGCTGCAGACGTGCACAAAACTGGATCAAATGAGGGCTCAGGTTGGTAAAAGGGTGTCGAGGGATACTGATGCCTAAACATTTTTTATATTAATGCAAGGAATGCATTAAGGTAAACCAGTGTTAAGCTTTATAACCACTTTAAGTTCCTGAAATCTTCTTTGATATGTTTTATCTCTCAGTCCTGGACACCAGAGCTTGACACGTTATTCTAAATCAGGTCTAACTTGACCTGTCACAATTTACGGTAACAGTAAGGCCTTATGTACACAGGACTTTTTTTTTCCCTCCAGAGATGCCTTTGCTCCAGAGGAGGAAAAAGCAGCTTTAAAAATGCTCCTGAAGCCGTGTTTTGCAAACAGGTTTAAGCATGTCAGGCATCTGGGCGCTCATTCATTTCATTGACAAGAATATTCATTTATTTTGGCCATTGGAATGAATGAACGCTCTAGCGCAAAAAGCATTTACCATATGTTTTGCTCCATAAGACGCACCTAGGTTTTAGAGGAGGAAAACAAGAAAAAAATATTCTTAACCAATGGACTGCAGACACGGTACAGGAGATGACTGGAGACGGTGGACACAGTACAGGAGATGACCGGAGACTGGGGACGTAGTACAGGAGATGACCGGAGACTGCGGACACGGTACAGGAGATGACCGGAGACTGCGGACACGGTGCAGGAGACGACCGGAGACTGCGGACACGGTACAGGAGACGACCGGAGACTGCGGACACGGTGCAGGAGACGACCGGAGACTGCGGACACGGTACAGGAGACGACCGGAGACTGCGGACACGGTGCAGGAGACGACCGGAGACTGCGGACACGGTGCAGGAGACGGCCGGAGACTGCGGACACGGTGCAGGAGACGACCGGAGACTGCGGACACGGTGCAGGAGACGACCGGAGACTGCGGACACGGTGCAGGAGACGACCGGAGACTGCGGACACGGTGCAGGAGACGACCGGAGACTGCGGACACGGTGCAGGAGATGTAAAGCGACTGCCCGGCAGTCCTAGCAACCAATCGGCAGCTAGTTAGTATGAAAAATGAATCCCAGCAGCTCCCGCTCCGCCCTCCCATGCAGTGCAGCTGTGCCTCCATATCTCAGATCTGTGAAAGGTTGGAGAGCATCGGAAAGAGGACATGACTCTGAAGGGGGGGGGGGGTGACATGAAGGGGCAGAGCACATAATTGGGGGATGGGGGGGTATATGAAGTGAAAGTGAAGCAGTGCTGTAGGGGGAGGGTGATGTGAAGGGAGGCAAGTACTGTTGGGGGGGAGTGGATGTAATGTTAAGGGGGGCAAGTGCTGGTGGGGAGGGGAGATGTGATGTAAAGGGGTGCAATGAAGGGGGGAGATGTGATGTAAAGGGGGGCAGTGCTGTAGGGGGGATGTAAAGGGGAGCAGTGCTCTGGGGGGATGTGAAGAGGGGCAGTGCTCTGGGGAGGAGATCTGAAGGGGGGCAGTGCCATCAGTGCAATGGGGGGGAGAGATGTGATGTAAAGGGGGGGGGCAGTACTGTGGGAGGGATGTAAAGGGGGGGGCAGTACTGTGGGAGGGATGTAAAGGGGGGGCAGAACTGTGGGAGGGATGTAAAGGGGGGTCAGTACTGTGGGAGGGATGTAAAGAGGAGCAGTGCTCTGGGGGGGATGTGAAGAGGGGCAGTGCTGTGGGGAGGAGATCTGAAGGGGGGCAGTGCCATCAGTGCAATGGGGGGGGGAGATGTGATGTAAAGGGGGGCAGTGCTTGGTGTGGGGGTGATTTGAAGCAGGGCAGTGCTGGGGGGAGAAGGGGAGATGTGATGTAAGGGGAGGTAAGTGGTGGGGTGATGTGAAGTGGGACAATGCTGGGGTGGGGGGGGGGGATGCTGTGGGGGTTGATGTAAATGAGGACAGTTCTGGGGGGGAAGGTTGAGGTAAAGGTCACAGTGGACAGTAATGTGAAGGGGAAACTAAGGGGGGGGGGGGGGGCTGAAGACACTGATGTAATATCAGGATTGTGATCTACAATTGGGGTTGTGATGTGAAGGATCTGAGACATCGCACAATCAGGAGATTTGGACCTCTGTTGGAAGAAAATTTTACTGCCCGGACCTCTATGGATATTCAATACCCGTGGTATACACTATACCTGACCAATGCCCCTGGAAGCTGGAAATGATTGAAGCAGACACCTCTATTTCAGGGATCTCCTCTTGAATTTTCATCATCACCTAACGCCCGGCACAGAGCATTGTGAACACAGGTCGGCTGCATGACATGGGCACCCTTTAGAGAATGGTTTGCATGCCCTGTACGAATGGAAAGAGTTCTCTGGGTGAAATGAAGAGCATGACATCACTGTCCTGCCTCTCCAGCTTGGCCAATCAGAGAATGCTTAAGATCCATTCAGAAAATGCTTTGCATTTTTTGAATGGCACCTGTGCTGAGTGGCTGACCCTCTTATATTTACAATGCATCAAGCCAGCCACTAAGCATGGGACCCCAAAGCTAGCGAAGGTCACTGGAACACTGGAACAGCGGTGTCTACTTCAGTGATTTCCAGCTTCCAGGGCACCGGCCAGGTACGGGATATACAGAGTTGCATTGCTCCAAGCTGGACCAAGTAACTATGTAAAATTATACCGTACCTGAAATTCATCTTTAGATTGCATAATGGTTTGTGTAGTAATTGTATACTTAGAATATTTTTTAAAAATGGTCATTTTCCTTTAAATGTGCAGCTGAGACAGACTCCATTCCTCCTCCTCCAGCTCTGGATCAGTGTAGGCGACACATAACATTACGGAGATGTCTGAGGAGCTCGGCATAAGGAGCCATTCAGTGATATTCCGAGGAGAACTGCGCATCTGGGCCGCTTGGCGTTCTGGCACATCTGTGATTATGAAGCGATGTTTAATTTCGTGGCTCTCCGAAGAACAACTGCACAGAAAATAGACCATCTGGAGTACGGCAACTTTGTCTCAAGTCTGTCAGAAATATTTATTGGGTTTTTATTTTACATCCTCGTGAATTTGTCAGTTTGATTCCTTGTCTCCGCTGTTCACGGACATCTGATAAAATTAAAGAGAATAAAACACAGGCAGAGCCAGTACTTATTAGACAAGTTTGGGATTCCTGAAAAAAAAAAACAAAATTATAATCAGCTAGGTGGATGCTGCATTTGTATTGATGCTGTATTTGTCCCCACTGGCTCCAGACTGAGACCTGAGTGATCAAACACCGCTGATCACTCCGGTCTCAGTCTTCAGGCTGCAGAGAGCTGGTGACTGCCACTCACTGGTTTCTCTGCCTTGCACCTTCAGTGCTCACTGGAGCACGGGGCTGTGCAGGGGGGGAGAGAGGCTTGCTCAGGCTCTCAGCAGCGTGCTGAGAGGCCGAGCCAGCTGCTGCTTCAATCATCTGGGTGGATCCTGACTGCAAAGTCGGGATCTTTCCCAAGCCTGGACCGGGTCTGTGATTTAAGTCAGCTGTGGGCTTTAACCACTAGCCTACAGGGCACTTCTACCCCCTTCCTGCCCAGGCCAATTTCCAGCTTTCAGCGCTGTTGCACTTTGAATGACAATTGCGCGGTCATGCAACACTGTACCCATATGGAATTTTTATCATTTTTTTGGTGGCAGAGCTTTATTTTGGTGGTATTTATTCACCTCTGGGTTTTGTATTTTTTCTTAAACCAAAAACCACTGAAAATTTTGAAAAAAAAAAAAAAAAGTTTTTTCTTAGTTTTTGTTATAAAATTTTGTAAATAAGTGATTTTTCTCCTTCACTGATGAGTGCTAATGAGGTTGCAGTGATGGGCACTGATAGGCTGCACTGATGGACAGTGATAGGTGGCACTGATGAGGAGGCACTGAAAGGCAGCACTCGTATATGGCACTGATAGGCGGCACTGACTGGCACTGTTAGGTGGCACTGACGGGCACTGATGCACACTGATAGGTGGCACTGAAAGGCAGCTCAGATAGGCACTGATGTGGCACTGGCAGGTGGCATGGATGAGCACTGAGAGCTGGCACTGATGGACACTGACGGGTGGCGCTGCTGGGGTTACACAGATCATCAGGGCGCACTAACCATCAGTGCCCTGATGATCAGTGTACATGTCCCCTCCGAGGAAAGCCGATTACCGGCTCTCCTCACCTCTGTCAACGTGACAGCTCGTGGGGAGAGAAATGCCAATAACTGGCATTTCCCTGTTTACATGTGATCAGCTCTGATTGAAAACAGCTGATCACATGACTGAGCCGACATCTTCAGCTCTTTTCGTGGATCGGTGATCCGCTGTGTCCGAGGGACACAGCGCACCGCTGCTCGCCGTGCTGCGGGAGCCACGCATGCGCGGTGAGAATGGGAGGACATCATATGACGTCCTCCCAGAACGAGAGAACCACTCTTGAGGGTGTCTGTTCCACATTTTCACAGCTCTCAGTGTGAAGAAACCTTTCCGTGTTTGGAGATTAAATTTATAAATGTACTGTATTTGGATTGGATGTGATAGACCAACACAAAGTGGTCATCGTTGTGAAGTAGAAGGAAAATTAAAAATGGTTTTCAACAGTTTTTTACAAATAAATATCTGAAAAGTGTGGCGTGCATTTGTATTCAGCCCCCTTTACTCTGGTACCCCTAACTAAAATCTAGTGGAACCAATTGCTTTCAGAGGTCACCTAATTAGTAAATAGAGTCTCCCTGTGTAACTTAATCTCAGTATAAATACAGCTGTTGCGTGAAGCTGTCCACCTAACCTGACCGGCCGGGCAAGGAGAGCATTCATCAGAGAAGCAGCCAAGAGGCCCATGGGAACTCTGGAGGAGCTGCAGAGATCCATAGCTCAGGTGGGAGAATCTGTCCTCAGGACAACTATTAGTCATGCACTCCACAAATCTGGCCTTTATGGAAGAGTGACAAGAAGAAAGCCATTGTTGGAGGAAAGCCATAATAAGTCCCGGTTTCAGTTTACAAGAAGCCATGTGGGGGACACAGCAAACATGTGGAAGAAGGGGCTCTGGTCAGAGGAGACCAAAACTGAACTTTTTGACCTATAACCAAAACGCTATCGGTGGGGGAAAACTAACACTGCACATCACCCTGAACACACCATCCCCACTGTGAAACATGGTGGTGGCAGCATCATGTGGTGGGGATGCTTTTCTTCAGCAGGGACAGGGAAGCTGCTCAGAGTTGATGGGAAGATGGATGGAGCCAAATACAGGGCAATCTTAGAAGAAAACCTGTTAGAGTCTGCAGAAGACTTGAGACTGACGCCTCATGTCAAGTCAGGAGGAGTTGAAGCCTCCCATTCAAGTCTATGGTGAAGCTCCTCAAACGCCTGGCAGGTGTTTGTGGAGCATTAATATCATTAAATGTCATTATAGGCATTTGTGGTGCGGTTTTAACGCTTGGCAAATGCCTCAAAAGCATGCATAGGGCATTTGGGGAGCGTTAAAAATGCTTCCCTAACGCCTGCCAAACGCTATAGGGGTGTGTGACAAGAGTTAGACATTAGTCGAGTGTGAGCGAGCCCTAACTGTTCGTGCAATTAAAAAAATATGTTTACAATCATCTCAGGGACATGGGGGGGGCAGGAGTATTGACGGGGGACCTGAGAAAAGGAAGATCAGGGGTGCTCTGTGCAAAACCATTACACAGAGCAGGAAAGTATAATATGTTTATCATTTTAATTAAAAAAATAAAAAGAAGAGGAAGCTTTAAGATCACTTTAAGGTAAACTTTACAATAAAGGAAAAAACAGTGAGGGTACCTAAACTACCTTCTATGTTCAACCGCCTCCCACCCCCCCTATAAGGAAATGACGGGTGCAAGGCGGTTATCGCGTTCTGGGAGGATGTTGTATGACGTCCCCCCAGTCTAACCGCTCATGCGCGGCGATCGGTGGTACGCTGGGTCCCTCGGACAACGGATCACCGATCAACGGAAAGAGCCGGAGACATCGGCTCGGTCGTGATCAGCTGTGTCCAATCACAGCTGATCGCTCCTCACGAGCTGTCACGCTGACAGAGGAGAGCCGGTAATTGGCATTCCTCAGAGGGGACATCTACAGTGATCATCAGGGCACCGATGATCAGTGTAGCCCCAGCAGTGCCACCTGTCAGTGTTCCATCAGTGTCACCTGCCAGTGCCCCATAAATGCCACATAGTGCCTATCAGTGCCACATATCAGTGCCCATCTGATCTGCCTTTCAGTGTCACCTATCAGTGCCACCTATTAATGCCAGTCAATGCTACCTAACAGTGCCAGTCAGTGCTGCCTATCAGTGCCCATCACTGCAGCCTCATTAGCGCACATCAATGAAGGAGAAAAATCACTTATTTACAAAATTTTATAACAAAAACTAAGAAAAAACTTTTTTTTGCAAAATTTTCAGTAGTTTTGGTTTGTTTAGCAAAAAATAAAGAACCCAGATGTGAATAACATCCTTAGCGGTATTCCTGAGTGTAGCTCGGGGTAAAATTTGAGTACCAAAAGCGGTAACCCCCCCCCCCCCCCCCCCGAGCTACACTCGGGCTTACCATGTGGCGTTTCTCAGGGAGTCCCTGCAGCACTTACCTTGTCCTTCGCTCCCGCGATGTGTCCCCTGCAGCGTCCCCGGCCATCTCCTCCGGCCGATGCCGGAATCCGGCTTCTGTGTTCCGGTCCCTGTGACGTCGGGACGTACGGGCGCCGGAACCGGCGGCAAATTTTACATTTTTAAAAAATGTCATTTTTTTAAAAATGATTATTACATGGTAAAACATTGCTGTTTCAAACCATTTC
Source organism: Staurois parvus (assembly GCF_062004578.1). Lineage (NCBI taxonomy): Eukaryota > Metazoa > Chordata > Amphibia > Anura > Ranidae > Staurois > Staurois parvus. Next base: position 141,880 of record NW_028319754.1, on the reverse strand, counting down.
ACATACATTTTGTCCCGAGTGCTTTGTCCGGCGCCCTGCCTGCATTTTTACTGTTCTTTCTGCCTGGAAACAGAAACGTCCATGGCGTCCAGAAAGCGTCCCTTTAGGACAAAAGCGGTTTTAGACCGGCTAGAGAACAGCGATAGTAAATCAGAACCACTTGCAGAATTGAGTGATAATGATTGGTGGGGGAAATTCCTCATCAGACACTGAAAATGATTCTGCGACTGAGCTCAGCGATGGGCGAACTTGGCGCTCTATTTCACACTTCAGTGTTTTTGGTTTGATTATGTTATTGAATTACATTTATTATTATATTATTAATTTTTATGATTATTATATTATAATTTATGATTTCGTGTTTCAAATTTTATCCTCCCCGGGATGTTTACTAGACTCTTGTTCGGACAGATTTTAGTGAGTTATTCCTAAGAATTACAGGCCTACAATAAAAAACTACATATTTCCATGCAAAAAAAATGTACCGCTTTCAGCACAAAAAATCGGAAATAGTCATACCGCCGAGGAGGTTAAATACCACCAAAATAAAGCTCTATCTGTCTCAAAAAAATGATAAAAAATTCATATGGGTACAGTGTTGCATGACCGTGCAATTGTCATTCAAAGGGTGACAGCGCTGAAAGCTGAAAATTGGCCTGGGCAGGAAGGGGGGGGAAAGCGTCCGGACTGGAAGGGGGTATAAGTGTCCTGTAGGCGAGGGGTTAATAACCTGCATGCTTATAAAATTAATAATATTACAATCTAATAATAATAATCCTGCTTAGACAATGTCCTTGATTTGCAAATGTAAGGGATCCATTTATTGAGCCTCAGAAGGGGAAGAAGCTTCCACAATATTCGTCCTCTGTAGTGTTCTCAAGTATTGAGTGCTTCACTATTGTCTTAATAAAGTTGTTGATCATTTTTTTGCTAATTGCTTTTTTTTTTTTCTTTGCGCTAGAACACACTGTACTTTCCCATCATGTTTTGTTGTTGTGGAGAGGGCTGCGGGGTTTAACCGTCTCCTTCTCTGTCCGCTTTGTTACTACGGGGCAAGCTGTGTGCGGCGTACTCCCGAGGTTTGTGCAGATGGCAGAGAGACTGAAGCCTGGAAACTGGGCTGAATAAAATCTAGCGTCATCTCAGTTCATTGTAATTGGGGGAACTTGTTATTAGTGTGACCGGGGGGCATATTGGATGGAACGTGAAATCTGTTGATGTCTATATTTGTTTGTTTTTTTATACATACGAGGTCTGTCTGGAAAGTATGCAGCCAGGTAATATGAAAAATAGAGCGGGCAGCACAGTGGCTAAATGGTTAGCACTTCCGCCTGGCAGTACTCGGGTCGTTGGTTCAAATCCCAGTCACTGCACCTCCTGCCTGGAGTTTGCATGTTCTCCCTGTGCCTGCGTGGGTTTCCTCCGGGTACTCCGGTTTCCTCTCACACTCCAAAGACATGCTGGTAGGTTAATTGGATCCTGTCTAAATTGGCCCTAATATGTGTATGTATGATGGGAGTTAGGGACCTTAGATTGTACGCCCCTTGAGGGTTAGGGACCTTAGATTGTACTTCCCTTGAGGGTTAGGGACTGATGTGAATGTACAATATATATGTAAGCTAAGCAACTTATTCACTCCCTTGTTATATCTCGCCGTGACTACTGTAACTCCCTCCTCATTGGCCGACCTCACCGCAGGCTATCCCCTCTTCAGTCTATCATGAATGCTGCTGCCGGACTCATCCACCTTACTAACCGTTCTGTATCTTCCACCCCTCTCTGCCAATCCCTCCACTGGCCTCCACTCAGTGTCCTCCATCCCTCTCTGCCAATCCCTCCACTGGCCTCCATTCAGTGTCCTCCACCCCGCTCTGCCAATCCCTCCACTGGCCTCCATTCAGTGTCCTCCACCCCTCTCTGCCAATCCCTCCACTGACCTCCACTCAGTGTCCTCCATCCCTCTCTGCCAATCCCTCCACTGGCCTCCATTCAGTGTCCTCCACCCCGCTCTGCCAATCCCTCCACTGGCCTCCATTCAGTGTCCTCCATCCCTCTCTGCCAATCCCTCCACTGGCCTCCATTCAGTTTCTTCCATCCCTCTCTGCCAATCCCTCCACTGGCCTCCACTCAGTGTCATCCTTCCCTCTCTGCCAATCCCTCCACTGGCCTCCATTCAGTTTCTTCCATCCCTCTCTGCCAATCCCTCCACTGGCCTCCACTCAGTGTCGTCCTTCCCTCTCTGCCAATCCCTCCACTGGCCTCCACTCGGTGTCCTCCATCACTCTCTGCCAATCCCTCCACTGGCTTCCTGTTGCCCAACTGACAAAATTCAAAACACTAACAATGACATATAAAGCCATTTATAACTCCGCCCTAAATTACATCACCAATCTTGTCTCCAAATATCACCCAAACCGTCCTCTCCGCTCCTCGCAAGACCTCCTACTCTCTAGCTCCCTTGTCTCCTCCTCCCATGCTTGTCTCCAGGACTTCTCCAGAGCTTCCCCCATCCTCTGGAACTCTCTACCCCAATTTATCAGACGATCGCCTACTCTGCTCATTTTTAGACGATCTCTGAAAACCCATCTCTTCAGGGAAGCCTATCCTGCCCTCAGCTAATACTGCAATCTTCTATTCCTCATACCAGTCCATCCCCCACAGTTATTACCTTTTTGTACCACTAGCCCCTCCCTCCTAGATTGTAAGCTCCCAGGATCAGGTCCCTCCTAACCCTCTTGTATTGAACTGTATTGTTGCTGTATTGTCTCCCGTTATATTGTAAAGCGCTGAGCAAACTGTTGGCACTATATAAATCCTGTAAAATAATAATAATAAAGCGCTGCGTAAATGGACGGCGCTATATAAGTACCTGAAATAAATAAATAGACATTTATTGAAGAAAATGCAAGATACATTGTAGATAGGACATATGTAGCAGAAGCCGCAGAACGAATTTTGCCACGACACGTTTCATGCCAAGATTCTGCGTCCTCTCGGACACAGTCGTCTTTGGAATCCCCTGATCAGCGTCTAGTTCTCAGTCAGTCGCTGATCCTTGACGATTGCAGCCCGTACTCGTTCAGCATTCTCAGGTGTTTTTTGTAGCAGGCCTTCCAGGACATGGATCACTTTCAACAGATTCTCAACCATCTTTGAAGCATTTGTGCCACTCTGTTATTTGCGCTGCACTCATTGCATCATCCCTGAGAACCTTCCGAATCGTCCGAATAGTTTCCACGGAGCAACGTTCCAGCTTGCCATAAAATTTGATGCAGATTAGTTGCTCTATTCGCTCCGTCATTCTGAATGCGACGGCCAGTCGGTACACATGCTCACCCAACGGCGCCTAGTCCCCCCCCACTGACTAGTACAGTGAAGTCATCATTGCTAGTGCATTCCAGTCTGCTCTCCCAATGTTGTGCCAACTGTTCTCATTATATTAAAGGGTAAGTTCACCTTTGAGAACATGTTACATGTTCCACCCGTTTTTAGGGTGAAACGTAACATGTTCCACTGCTGCAGCCATTCGCCAATCCCCCCTTCCCTGTGACAGCAGCACATGGAGAAGATCCCCCATACCAACTGTCTTTTTTTAAAAAGAGTGTGGGCGTGCTGGGCTCCGCCCACATGACCACAACATTCATTCACAGACTTCTGTGAATTAATCAACTACAACAGGGGTGTCAAACTGGGTGCATTCTTGCAGCCATGGAGAAATACTGTGTGAACTGTGATTGGTCACAGCTTATCACATGGTACAAGGCTGTTGTCAATGGCCCTGTACCATGTGATCTCTGTGATCATTCACAGATTTTACTAGTAGTAGGCAGTGATGTCAGAACTGACATCTTGCTTACTACTGTTCATGTGATCGCTGATTTGGCCAATCAGCGATCACATGATCGGGACCTCACACAAAGGTCCCGTACAGCGATCAGTGTTTATAAACGACCACCCGCTCCTGCAATGCTGGTGGTTAAAGCTTCAACATTTGGGAGCAGAAAAAATTGTTTTTGTAGAGTTTTTGGGAACATTTTTTCGGGCAGAAAAAAACACTAAACAATCCAAATATGCTCCTAATAGCTTTTATTTAGCTTCCCCCCCCCCCCAAATGTTTAGTATCCGGTGATTTAAATGAGGACCTTGTTCATCTATATATTTTTATATGTGGGGGGAGTGGAGAATCGACCGGGGGGAGTAGAGGATCCCATGGCTATTTCAGGTGTGAAGATTACAGCTGGGCTATGGATTTTAACCACCTCCTGTCCGGCCGTTGTATATAAACGGCCTCCCCGCACCCTGCTTGCTGGGAGCGCGCAGCACCGCGATCCAGTCCCCACAGTGAAACACCGATCGTCGGACGGGACCTCTGTACGAGGTCCCGATCATGTGATCACTGATTGGCCAAGCAGTGATCACATGCAGAGTAGTAAGCAAGGTGTCACTTGTGACCAGGGGTGGACTGACAACTCATAGGGCCCCGGGCAATAGCGGATCATGTGGCCCCTGTGTCTTTGCTCACATTCAAAACACACCCAAAAAAGCCTATAAAAGGTACCAGGGGCATCTCATGGGCAGTGCCCGAGTGCCCGAATGGTCAGTCCGCCCCTGCTTGTGACATCATTGCTTACTACGTGTGTAATCTGTGAATGATCACAGAGGTCACATGGTACAGGGCTATTCACAACAGCTTTGTACCATGTGACAAGCTGTGACCAATCACAGCTCACTCAGTAGTTCTTAATGGCTGCAAGAATGCAGACAGAGAGAAAGAGAAATGATTGCTTTTACATCCTATATGGGTGTAAAAGCAATCGGTGTAAAAAAAAAAAAAATCTTCATCACCCCCCACAAGTAGTACAGGGTCACCATGGCGACACTACTGCTAGGGTGACAGTATGTAAAAACCATAAATAATATAAAAAAATAAAATAAAAATGTAAAAAATGTTTTAAAAATTATAATTTTTGGTTATAAACTAATTTGGCTTATTTTTTTTTTTTACTAAAAAGATAACTGAATACATTTTGGCCAAGATTTATGATGACATATTATTTATTTGTAAAATTTTATAAGAAAAACACTTTTTTTCAAAATTTTTGGACATTTTAATTTACATAGCAAAAAAAATAAAAATCCCAGCTGTGAATAAATACCACCCAAATAAAGCTTTATCTGTCTCAAAAAAATGGTAAAAAATTCATATGGGTGCAGTGTTGCATGACCGCGCAATTGTCATTCAAAGTGTGATAGCGCTGAAAGCTGAAAATTGCCCTGGACAGGAAGGGGGGGAAGTGTCCGGACTGGAAGGGGGGGAAAGTGTCCGGACAGGAAGGGGGGGAAGTGTCCGGACTGGAAGGGGGGGAAAGTGTCCGGACTGGAAGGGGGGGAAAGTGTCCGGACTGGAAGGGGGGGAAAGTGTCCGGACTGGAAGGGGGTGAAAGTGTCCAGACTGGAAGGGGGGGAAGTGTCCGGACGGGAAGGGGGGGAAAGTGTCCAGACAGGAAGGGGGTGAAAGTGTCCGGACTGGAAGGGGGGGAAAGTGTCCGGACTGGAAGGGGGGGAAAGTGTCCGGACTGGAAGGGGGTGAAAGTGTCCGGACTGGAAGGGGGGGAAAGTGTCCGGACTGGGAGGGGGGGAAAGTGTCCGGACTGGAAGGGGGGGAAAGTGTCCGGACTGGAAGGGGGTGAAAGTGTCCGGACTGGAAGGGGGTGAAAGTGTCCGGACTGGAAGGGGGTGAAAGTGTCCGGACTGGAAGGGGGTGAAAGTGTCCGGACTGGAAGGGGGGGGGGAAAGTGTCCGGACTGGAAGGGGGGGAAAGTGTCCGGACTGGAAGGGGGGGAAAGTGTCCGGACTGGAAGGGGGGGAAAGTGTCCGGACTGGAAGGGGGGGAAAGTGTCCGGACTGGAAGGGGGGGAAAGTGTCCGGACTGGAAGGGGGGAAAGTGTCCGGACTGGAAGGGGGGGAAAGTGTCCGGACTGGAAGTGATTAACCAAGTGGGAGACAAAGGGATTGATTTAGTAAAAGCAAAAGGAAAAATCTCCTTTAGCTTAGTGAATGAGCTCTGGGGCTCTGCTGACTTTCATCACCCAATCATGTGCAAGCAAAAATAGTGGGTTTTTTTTTTTTTTAATTATTATTATTATTATTTCGCTTGTTCCAGGTTGGGTATTCATTGCAATGTGAATTTTCACTGCATTCTCTGGGCTAATGGAAAATTCCTTTGTGAAGTAAAAGTGAATTTGCAAACCGAAAGCCCGTTTGCGTTTTAGTAAATTCAGCTCCAAAATATTTCACTTGTAGAGGTCGGAGAATGCCGTCGTTCGGCCAGTTGCATTCCCCCTGTAAGGTTTGGAAGGACTTCATGCTGATATTCATAAGTTTGTGTGTCAGTTTGTTTTATGTGAAGGTTTTGCAAAGTGGTGAGTCGGCACTAAAGTCCAATAACTAATTAATGGAAGGCGCTGAGTCAGCCCTTATCTTCTTCTGTTCGATAATAAATTCACTTTTTTTTTTAATTAATCCACCACTGATCGAATGCGATCAGTAGGTGTTATTGGATTAAAGTCTTGATGTACGGCTGAGCATATTTCATATATATCCGGATCGATGCGTGGGGAGCGCTGATGTAGATCCGACATGACTGGGCTGAGGGTAGTAATTCACTTGGATGCTCGAGGAACTGGGTGTCATTGCTGCTGTCTCTCTTTTTATTTTACAGCGAACCTGACAGGACATGCCGAGAAAGTTGGGATCGAGAATTTCGAGCTCCTCAAGGTGCTGGGGACAGGTGGTAAGTCACTTTAATGTATAGCACATGGGAACATTTGATTTTAATAATATATATAGCACCATCAAATTGTACAGATTTATGAATAACAAACATGAATATTATTTATGTAGGTTATATTGACATCTTTGTACTTAGAATCAGTCACTTCATTTTCTATGCCAGAAGAGCTTACAATACTAAGAAATATCTAGGCTGCCCCCACCCTGAAGGGATTTTTCTAGGCTCTACACATGGTGCTTAGTCTTCAGACTGGTCATGGGGTAAGTTTCTTTTCTTTTCTCCTTTTCTTTTATTTCTTTTCTCCTTTTCTTTTCTTTTCTTTTCTCTTCTTTTCTTTTCTCCTTTTCTTTTCTTTTCTCCTTTTCTTTTCTTTTCTCCTTTTCTTTTCTTTTCTCTTCTCCTTTTCTTTTCTTCTTTTCTCTTCTCCTTTTCTCTTCTCCTTTTCTTTTCTTCTTTTCTCTTCTCCTTTTCTCTTCTCCTTTTCTTTTCTTCTTTTCTCTTCTCCTTTTCTTTTCTCCTTTTCTTTTCTTTTCTCTTTTTCTTTTCTTTTCTCTTTTTCTTTTCTTTTCTCCTTTTCTTTTCTTTTCTTTTCTCCTTTTCTTTTCTGCTTTTCTTTTCTCCTTTTCTTTTCTTTTCTCCTTTTCTTTTCTCCTTTTCTTTTCTTCTTTTCTTTTCTCCTTTTCTTTTCTTTTCTCCTTTTCTTTTCTCCTTTTCTTTTCTCCTTTTCTTTTCTCTTTTTGTTTTCTTTTCTCCTTTTCTTTTCTCCTTTTCTTTTCTTTTCTCCTTTTCTTTTCTTTTCTCCTTTTCTTTTCTCTTTTTCTTTTCTTTTCTCTTTTTCTTTTCTTTTCTCCTTTTCTTTTCTTTTCTCCTTTTCTTTTCTCCTTTTCTTTTTTTCTTTTCTTTTCTTTTCTTTTCTTTTCTTTTTTTCTCTTCTCTTCTCTTATTCTCTTCTCTTCTCTTCTCTTATTCTCTTCTCTTATTCTCTTCTCTTCTTTTTTCTTTTCTTTTCTCTTCTCTTCTTTTCTTTTCTCTTTTTCCTTTTCTCTTTCCTCTTTTTCCTTTTCTTTTTTCCTTTTCTCTTTTCTCCTTTCTTTTTTTTTCTCTTTTCATTTTTCCTTTTCTTTCCTATTTTTCTTTTTCTTTTCTTTTCTATCTCAGACTGGGGGGTCCGTTCCACCTGAAAAAAAAAGTCAGCAGCTACAAAAACTGTAGCCTCTGACTTTTAAGATACAGCCACTTACCTGTCCCTCGGTCCGGCGGTGTCCTCACCACCGCTGGTTTCACCGGCTGTCTTCTCTCCCTGGCGCCGGCACCTTCAGTGTGGGCACCCAGCTGTGACAGCTTGCAGCTTCACAGCCGGGTTCACACTGTGCATGCGTTAGAAGCGCCGTGCTTTGTGAATGGCTCCGTAGTCTTCTGGGACCTGTCACGTGTCCCAGAAGGCTACGGGGAGGTGGGGACAACTTCCGATTCTGATCGCCTAGGGTGATCGCACCGGAAGTGGGAGCGGGTACCTATGAAATTCAGGTACTCACTCCCCAAAGATGCCAATCCTTAATGGGGGAGCGGGGGACAAAGGCTTAAAGCGGAACTTCCCCTTTTGGGTGGAGCTCCGATTTAATGATGCAAAAATAAATACTGACATCAGCCCCAGTCTGTGCTGCATTGCTTACCATGCAGAGGGCCATGGTGATGCCCCCTTGAGGGGTAGACCTGTGTTACAGTGCATTCTCAGGATGCCCTCAGTCTTCCAGGTTGATTCCTGGCCAGGGGCGGACTGATGACTCATGGGGCCCCCGGGCAATAGAGGATCATGGGGCCCCCGTGTCCTTGCCCAAACTCAAAAAAGCCTATGAAAAAGGTACCAGGGGCATCTCATGGGGCCCCCTACAGACCCCAGGCCCTTGGGCAGTGCCCGAGTTTCCAAATGGTCAGTCCGCCCCTGTTCCTGGCGTCATTTGATCCAGGAGACTGGGTGGCATCTACTGGCAGAGTTGAATTACTGCAGGGGACAGGGCTGGATAGGAGGTGAATATTGCTGCAGGAGGTTTTTTTATTTAACACCTGTAATTTCGGAGCATGGTTGGACTTTAAAGTGGAACTTTAGGGCTCATGTACACTGCAGCTGCTAAAATGAGGTTCAGGAGCTGTTGAGCGGTTTTTTTCAGCAGCCCCTGAACTCTCCTTTGTTTTCCTATGTGTCCATGTACACATCGTCCTTTACAGTCGTTTACAGGCAGTTGAGTTTACAGTCATTTTTTTGAACGCACCAAAAATGCATTCAGGAGTAGATTTTACCGGCGTTTCAAAAGCCTGTAAACGCGGTTAACCGCTTTTACAAGCATTTACGTTTAGACGCATTTTTTGACAGGTCCATATCCAGATGCTGTCCAGAGCCTTTTTTATTCATCAAAAATGCATGCAAAGCGTTTTCCATGTATTCAAATGGACCCGGTACACCAGCGCAGTCAGCTCCAGGTTTTGCGCGAAGGAAACAATGGTAGAACGCGCCGCATTATGCTCATGATGGGATCCATAGTGAATACAATGAGAAAAGACCAGTCATCTCCACACATACTGCTCTCTCTGCTTCTGCTCTCTCTATTTCTCTCAAAATGTCTGAAATGGTTAATTTTTTTACTATTTTTCAGGGCATTTGGGAAGGTCTCCTGAGGTTATCTTTTAAAACCGCTTCTAAACTGACGTTTTTTAACCTACGTTTTCCAGCAGTCAGTTTCCATCATTCAGAGGAGTTTTCCAAACTCCCCGTGTACATGAGCCCTAAAAGTATACTAGAAAACAAAATATAATTTTGCTTTTGATGCAAATTGGGATAGCGCTGTGTTTTTGTGACACGTATTTCCAGTATTAAGTTTACATCTTGAATATACCCATAGACCCTGATTTACTAGTTCTTTTTTGTGTTTGCTGTTGGAATGAATTTTCACAGAAAACAATACAATTTTTGTGTCTAACTTAAAGTTGAGCCGTTTGTTGTCTATACAGAGCAGAAATAGGTGTGTCACTGTGGTTGGTTGCAGTGAAGAAGTGAATTTCTCAACTCTTCAGGAGGAATTCCTGTTTGAATCATCAGCAGATTGCCATCATGGACATTTTATCTCAATCCTTCTGCGGCTTGGTAACAGAGATTGTACAACTAAGGCCTCATGTACACGGGATGTTTTTACAGCAGCTGTTTTTGGCTTTTGGCATTTTTTAAACTCCCCCAGCATGTTATCCTATATGTCCATGCACACGTATGCAGGCCATAGATGGGTCGAAAACCGGCCGTTTAAAAAAAAAAAAAAAAAAAAAAATCGGTCGTTCAATAGACCGACGTTCGAACCAACAGTAAAAAAAATCGGGCGATTTATGGCCGTCTATGGCCGGCATTTAACCATTAGCCGCCCGGCCAATGGCCGTTTGGCGGCTTCAGAAGTGTCTCTCCACTCCGGGTGCACGCCATTTGGCGTGCTCCCGCACATGCGCCGTTTGCGCTAATGCAGAGCGGCGCAGCAGTGCGATCTGTCACCGGCCGTGCACCTCGGACACGGCCGATGACAGATCCGAGTACCGGCTCCCGTTGCTGGTACCATGTGACCTGCTGTGACCAATCACAGCAGGTCACATGACAGTTTTATACGATGGATGCACATGTCATGTGATTAGCTGTGACCAAATCACACCTAAGCACAAAAAAAAAAAAAAAAAAAAAAAAGCTGAATGAATCGATATCATTCAGGTAAATGCTTGCTTATAGCAAAGTAATTCTTTGCTATAAGCAAATTGTGTAAAAAAAAAAATAATACTGATCACTTCCCAAAGTAGTACAATGTTACTATGGTAACATTGTGCTACTTTGGTCATAGTAAAATATGAAAACAAAATCTTAAAAAAAATTAAAAAAATATATATATATATATTTTTTTTCATACTGTCACCAGTCAGTGTCCCTGATCACCGCCATACCAGTTATATGATGACGCTGTACTGCACTGGTGACAATATGTAAAAAAAAAAATAGTGAAAATAATTTTTTTAATTTTTTAATTTTCCGAAAAATTATGACAAAAAATTACAACTTCAAAAAACTCGCCATGCCTCTTATGAAGTACGTCGGACTGTCTACTCTGCAAAAAGGGGTCATTTGGGGGATATCTGTCCTGTCCTGACATTTGGGGGATATCTGTACTGTCCTGACATTTGGGGGATATCTGTACCGTCCTGACATTTGGGGGATATCTGTACTGTCCTCACATTTGGGGGATATCTGTACTGTTCTGACATTTGGGGGGATATCTGTACTGTTCTGACATTTGGGGGATATCTGTACCGTCCTGACATTTGGGGGGATATCTGTACTGTCCTGACATTCTTGGACCTCAAGAAATTAGATTGGCTGTCAGTACTTCAGGATTGATCAATACTCAGATCTATACCATAGTTTGTGAACTCTATAACTTTCCTACAAACTAAAAAAAACATCCTAATTTGGGTTATTTTCACCAAAGACATGGAGCAGAATACATCTCGGCCTAAATTTATGAAGAACAATTATTTATTTGTAAACTTTTATAACAGAAACAAAGAAAAATGTGTTTTTATTTCAAAATTTTTGGTCTTTTTTTGTTAATTTAGCAAAAAATAAAAACCCCGGCGGTGATTAAATACCACCAAAAGAAAGCTCTAGTTGTGTGAAGAAAATGATAAAATTTTAGTTTGGGTACAATGTTGTATGACCGCGCAATTGTCATTCAAAGTGTGAGAGCGCTGAAACCTGAAAAATGGCCTGGGAGGGAAGGTGTAAAATTGCACGGTATTGAAACGGTTAATTACTTCTGTCCCTGCAGAGAGCTCCACTATTATATTTGACATGAAAAAGTATTGCGGTTGCAACAATGCATCTATTTGTATCCATTTCAGACACAGATGTTTTTATTCGGATACAAATCGATACATTGTTGCAACCGCAATACTTTTTCATGTCAAATATAATAGCGACATTTCTTCTTCTTCTTCTCTTCCTCCTCCTCCTCCCTCCTCCCTCCTCTCTCCTCCTTCCTCCTCCCTCCTCCCTCCTCCTTCCTCCTTCCTCCTCCTTCCTCCTCCTTCCTCATTCCTCCTCCCTCCTCCCTCCTCCTTCCTCCTTCCTCTCTCCTCCCTCTCCTTCCTCCTCCCCCCTCTCCTTCCTCCTCCCTCTTTTTTTCCTCTTCCTCTTCTCCCCCCCCCCTAAAATCGGCTGATTTTTTTCCAACTTTACCAATTAAAAAAATGTGCCAAAATCCAGAAAAACGGCCAACTAGTTAACCCATTAACGGTGTGAAAATCAGCCGATTTTTTATTTTTTCACCCGATTTTCGACCTATCTATGGCCTGCCATAGGCTTTAATCAGTGTTTTTTTGGCAGGGGCATTTTCTGGCTGGAAAAACCCCAGAACTAGTGGGTTTCAAGAGGAGTTTTTTTAGCTGTAAAAAACGCTGGAAAACATGCTGAAATGCAGCAAGCTGGCGTTTTAGAGACAAAATTTTATTTTATTTTTTTTGTGTGCGTAAAAAGCGCTAATGTGGAAAAACGCAGCTGAACGCTAATGCAAAAACACGGAAAATCCATGTCTTTTTAACACGACTTTTTACTGCTAATGCTACCAGCGTTTTTATAGCGTCCGGTCTGCATGAGGCCTAATGCTCAACGTTAACCATGTATTGGACGATAGATAATCTGATTTCAGTATGCGTTTTTTTTTTTTTTTTTTCAAAAGCTATTGCTGCTCCCTTTTTACTGTGTAAATGCAAACAATGTAGTTAAAGGGACAAACTGTACAGTTCCATTTGAGTGATCATATCATAATAAATTATTATACTGTTTACCTTAAAGAGAACCAGTCATCTGTGTGTAGGCACGGGCATTTAGCTACTTTAGTAGTAGGTGACTCTGTAGCAGAATAGTGTCTGGTACAGCAGGTAGAGACAGTAGGTGTTAGGCCCCCTTTAGGTATGGCCCTCCCACAGTGATGTCATGGGCAGGGGCGGACTGACAACTCATGGGGCCCCTGGGCAATAGGGGATCATGGGGCCCCTGGGTCCTTCCCCACACTCAAAGCACACCCAAAAAAGCCTATAAAAGGTACCAGAGGAATTTCATGGGGCCCCCTACTGACCCTGGGCCCTCGGCAGTGCCCAAGTGCTCGAATGGTCAGTCCGCCCCTGGTCATGGGTGATTCAGTGCCCAGTTGGGGGGGGCCCTAGCAGCACTTGGGGCATGGAAGGTAAACACCCCTCATCTTTAAGAATGTAGTCAGCACACGTAGGCCCTGAGCAGGGCAGGAGGCTGGGTGGAGTGGACCTGTACATAGGAGGAACTGGCTGCAGTCATTCTGTCCGTTATGGAGGTGGGGCCTAGGGAGGATTGCAAAAGGCCTTTTAGGCCGGCTGGAGATCCCTGTTTGAGGCTGCTTCCCTGGCGGGTTCCTGGGAAGGATGCACCAATCAAGGAGGTGACTACAAAGAGCACAGTCCTTTGAGTACTGATGACCCTGGGCAGAGAAGAGACTGAAGGGGAAATGGCTATTAAAGTGCTGCACATGCTTTCACTTGTAGTTACCGCGGACTGTCCAGTAAAGTGCAACAAACTATTTCTTGTGTGGACGTTTTTTCCTTTGGGATGTAAAAGTCTGTGGCCAAGAATGTCATATGTAGGCCAATGTAAAGGAGCAGGGCACAAGATGGAGAATGGGTCCAGCCTCAGCAGGAGGAACAGTTGTAGCAGGGCTGAATGCAGAGAGATACGACAGTATACATTTCCCTGTTCTTGTTGATGGTGTAATACTAATGGCATGTTCCCTGGTAGGAGATTGCAAAGTATACAGAGCAGATTAGCGTATGATTAAAGACAACACTTTAATTCCATTTCTCACATCAGAAAGACGTGTAGACTGCCCCGGGTGTCAGAGTGGTGGTGCGATATACAGCTCACCGCAACCTGGATGGACTGATAGGGCTGCAGGGCACAAGCAGGGACCCGCTGCCAGATGGTAAATTGGTGACGTGGAACAAGCCGGCCTTTTAGTTACACAAAGCCACAGGTTTTCATTGTGCGCCTTTAAAACCTTCTAGCCACCGGCGTCCTGACAACCAATGACATCAGCAGTTGATAAGGAGGATGTCGGCTGCCTGCACAGCATTCTAGTTTGACTTTCCTCCGCCCCTCTCCATCAATGCTGGGGTCAAATTAGCTCAGTGATGGAGAAAATCTGAGGGAGAAGAGAAACATGGGAATACTAGTCAGTACCAGTGTGCAAAAGTGTAATTGCTTTGGAAGAATAAATTCCCTCTAATGTTGGGTGTCCTACATGTGTGGATGTTGCTGCATTATATAAAACTATTGAAATAGTTTTTCACATTTTAGAATGGGGTGCCTGAAGACTGTCCATAATTTTAAAGGGTACCTCGCGACTGTCCGTAATTTTAAAGGGTGCCTCAAGACTGTCCATAATTTTAAAGGGTGCCTCAAGACTGTCCATAATTTTAAAGGGTGCCTCAAGACTGTCCATAATTTTAAAGGGTGCCTCGGGACTGTCCATAATTTTAAAGGGTGCCTCGGGACTGTCCATAATTTTAAAGGGTACCTCGCGACTGTCCATAATTTTAAAGGGTGCCTGAAGACTGTCCATAATTTTAAAGGGTGCCTCAAGATTGTCCATAATTTCAAAGTGTACCTCGGGACTGTCAATAATTTTAAAGGGTACCTCGGGAGTGTCCATAATTCTAAAGGGTACCTCGGGACTGTCCATAATTTTAAAGGGTGCCTCAAGACTGTCCATAATTTTAAAGGGTGCCTCAAGACTGTCCATAATTTTAAAGGGTGCCTCGGGACTGTCCATAATTTTAAAGGGTGCCTCAGGACTGTCCATAATTTTAAAGGGTACCTCGGGACTGTCCATAATTATAAAGGGTACCTTGGGACTGTCCATAATTTTAAAGGGTACCTCCGGACTGTCCATAATTCTAAAGGGTACCTCAGGACTGTCCATAATTTTAAAGGGTACCTCGGGACTGTCCATAATTCTAAAGGGTACCTCGGGACTGTCCATAATTCTAAAGGGTGCCTCAGGACTGTCCATGATTTTAAAGGGTGCCTCAGGACTGTCCATAATTTTAAAGGGTACCTCGGGACTGTCCATAATTTTAAAGGGTACCTCAGGACTGTCCATAATTTTAAAGGGTGCCTCGGGACTGTCCATAATTTTAAAGGGTGCCTCAGGACTGTCCATAATTTTAAAGGGTGCCTCAAGACTGTCCATAATTATAAAGGGTACCTTGGGACTGTCCATAATTTTAAAGGGTGCCTCAGGACTGTCCATGATTTTAAAGGGTGCCTCGGGACTGTCCATGATTTTAAAGGGTGCCTCAGGACTGTCCATAATTTTAAAGGGTACCTCGGGACTGTCCATAATTTTAAAGGGTGCCTCAAGACTGTCCATAATTTTGAAGGGTACCTCAGGACTGTCCATAATTTTGAAGGGTACCTCAGGACTGTCCATAAATTTAAAGGGTGCCTCAAGACTGTCCATAATTTTAAAGGGTGCCTCAAGACTGTCCATAATTTTTAAAGGGTGCCTTGACTGGAAAAAGGTTGAGCAACACCGATGTAGATTATCTACATCAGGAGGAAATGGGACAGTTTAAAGAGGAACTTCACCCTTATCATAAAAATGATAACAAAGGCACCTTTGGAAATGTTTAATAATGACATGTGCAAACAAATACTTCTAGAAATCCTGTAGGTGTGTCCCTGTGGTTGGGTGCAGTGGAGTAGTGAATTTTTTAACTCTTCAGGAGGAATTCCTGTTTGAATTGTCAGCAGATTGCCATCATTGACATTTTATCTCAGTCCTCTTGTACCCCTGATGTCTCACTGTTAACCATACTGTACATTAGATTCAGTCTGTGGACCTTTCAAACACCATTGTCACTGCTTTTTAAGCCGGTTATAGGTGGATCAGATCTTGGTCGGTTCAGCAGGGACCGTCCGAGATTAACCCCTTCACGCCGGCGCCTCCTGGCCCTTTAAGGGTTTCAGAATCCGGGAGGCGGGGCGGGGTTTAGGGTCATGTGACCGCCGTGACGTGACATCACGGCGGTCACATGATCGGGAAAGGTCCCGATCGAAAAAGGAGATCGGGACCTTTCCGTGAGTACCGGACATGTATGCTGGGAACGCGCAGGGCACATATGTCCTTTTTTAATAGAACGCAAATGTGCGGCCGCTCGGTGTCTAGGCCCAGACGCCAGGAGGCCGCACATTTGTGTGCAGCCAGCGTGAAGAGGTTACATCCATTTATGGACAGGCTGGTTGTTCTGAAGTCAATCCATCGATCAACTTCAGTACAACCAGCCTGTCGATTTTTCATGTGATCGCTGCCGGTGGCTATAGCTGTCAGCAGTGATCATTATGCTCTGCCGGCAGGGAAGGCTCCCTGCTGTCAGAATACAATAGTGCTGCAGGAAGGATTGTGTTGATGGGGAAATTAAGCAATTTTCTTTCCTTCTGCTCGTGGTGGACGGAAAGAAAATTGCATAATCTATGGGCTGCTTTACTGTGTAGATGCAAACACAAAAGTAATGTAGTTAAAGAGAAACCGTTCTATTGCACTGGGTATATCAAATTAAATTATTATAACATTGTTTAAAGATATCTAGTCACCAGTGGACATTTATAATCATTTATATCTCAACTTTTCTTTACCAAAGAACTTTTGTTATTGAAAAGAGAACAACGTTGGCCCAAAGGGCTGCATAATAGTTTTACATGCATAAAATAAATGCTGTGTACATGAATGACATCCAAGTACATAGGAACAACAGAGATCCATTCACTAGTCCAGGGGTCTGCAACCTTTAAGACATAAAGAGCCACTTATACCCGTTTCCGAGAGGGAGCCGCAAAACCATTGCAACATTTAAAACAAATCCGACACTGCATATATTGCAAAAAGCGCTCTGGTCATGAAGGGGGTTTAAGGGCCCAGTAAGCAAAGGGTTAATCAGGGCCACAGTGTATCGTCATAATCACAATCATAGCCTTAGGTCAGTGGTGGGCAACCTTTTTTTTCAACTGAGCCAAATCTCGCCAAAACCACAATTGAAATTTATTTTGAGAGCCACATTTTTAAAACTGAAAATACATCCCCCATATAGTAATTCATCCCCCATATAGTAATTCATCCCCCATATAGTAATTCATCCCCCATAGTAATTCATCCCCCATATAGTAATTCATCCCCCATATAGTAATTCATCCCCCCTATAGTAATTCATCCCCCATATAGTAATTCATCCCCCATATAGTAATTCATCCTCCATAGTAATTCATCCCCCATATAGTAATTCATTCCCCATATAGTAATTCATCCCCCATAGTAATTCATCCCCCCTATAGTAATTCATTCCCCATATAGTAATTCATTCCCCATATAGTAATTCATCCCCCCTATAGTAATTCATCCCCCATATAGTAATTCATCCCCCATAGTAATTCATCCCCCCTATAGTAATTCATCCCCCATATAGTAATTCATCCCCCATATAGTAATTCATCCCCCATAGTAATTCATCCCCCCTATAGTAATTGATCCCCCATATAGTAATTCATCCCCCCTATAGTAATTCATCCCCCATATAGTAATTCATCCCCCATAGTAATTCATCCCCCCTATAGTAATTCATCCCCCATATAGTAATTCATCCCCCATATAGTAATTCATCCCCCATATAGTAATTCATCCCCCATAGTAATTCATTCCCCCTATAGTAATTCATCCCCCATATAGTAATTCATCCCCCCTATAGTAATTCATCCCCCATATAGTAATTCATCCCCCCTATAGTAATTCATCCCCCATATAGTAATTCATCCCCCCTATAGTAATTCATCCCCCATATTAAGTCCCCAAGTCCCCCCTGTGTCAATTCAATTACCTTTGCTCCGCGCGTTCCTCTCGCCGTGTTCCCGCGCCGTTCCGGTGTAGCATGAAAATCTGTCTCCTATGAGGATCTGTCCCCCTCGACGTATCTGCGCATGTGCCAGTTTCAGGCATTAGCAGCCGATCGGCGATCTCCGGCACATGCGCAGATACGTCGAGGGGGACAGATCCTCATAGGAGACAGATTTTCATGCTACACCGGTCTTCAGGGCGGACTGTGAGAGGAGCCTAGCGGGAGCCTAGCTCCGCGGGCCGGATTAAAAGGTCCGCCGGGCCGTAGTTTGCCCATTGCTGCCCTATTGCCTGTCACCTGGTGGGCAGTGTGCTCCGGAGCCGCAGCCAAGGTGAAAAAGAGCCGCGGGTTGCCGACACCCGCACTAGTCTGTAGACCAAAATGAGGCATAAAAAGAGAACATTACAACCAATGAAGAAAACGACAGTGTTGCATCGTGGATTGCCAATACATATTTGAAGACACAAGTATGCTTCAAGAGAGCGAAATCACAGGATGCTAGAGAGTTGTACCGAAGATACGTTTGATGACTTATATATATGGCCTATCCCCAAAACAGGTCTGTAAGTATTAACCATAGCAAAAGGGGAGGTGCAAAACCCAGTCCCTCCATGAGAGAAGGATAGGAAAGTATACCCTTTTTGTAATTTTTTTTTTAATTTAACCCCTTCATGCCTAAGGGTAAAACAAGTCTAAATGCCTAAGCACAATTTTGCAACGTTGACCTGTGTTAGTAAAACCGTACATATCATCACAACTACTTTGTACATCCAGGTGAATTATACCGCGTTTTTTTCAGGACAAATTGGGCTTTCATGTGGTGGTAAATGGTAATGGATATCTCCTGATTTATTTTTTTATTATCAAAGGAAAACTGGCCCAAACCGCTGTGACGGTCACATGATCGGGAAAGGTCCCGATTGAAAGAGGAGATCGGGACCCTTCCGTGAGTACCGGACATGTGTGCTGAGAGCGCACAGGGCGTGCGCTCTCAGCACATATGTCCTTTTTTAATAGAACGCAAATGTGCGGCTGCTCGGCGTCTAGGACCAGACGCCGGGAGGCCGCACATTTGAGTTCAGCCGGCGTGAAGAGGTTAAAGTATTTGTACCCTGTGTGGGTTATTTGCTAAAACTAGAGAGTGCAAAATCTGGTGCAGCTCTGCATAGAAACAAATCGGCTTCCAGTTATTATTGCCAAAGCAAAAGAGAAGTTTGAAATTTGAGGCAAAAAAAAAAAATGACTGCCCTAGGAGGATGCAGCAACGATCCCCCGCTGGCAATGCGCTGATACTTGAGCGATCAAAGGCTGCTGATTGCTCTTTTCTCAGTCTTCTGGTGAGTGTCAGTCTTTGGCTCTCTGCTCTGTCCCTCCTGTGCTCACTGGAGCGCTGGGCTGTGCAGGGAGCAGGAGAAGCATCATAAACCGGCCCAATGGAACAGATGTGTACGCCAGAGTACTGAAGGACTACACAAAGGAGGTGAGACTCACAGTTCTGATGCTGCACTTTTAGACGCCTTCCCTGCATCATATGCTCCCGGCTGCATTTACAACATGGGGCTGAGACTCGGGGCCATCATGTTAAAAAGGAAAAGCGAAAAAAGGAATGGCAGAAAAGTCATTCAGTTTGATTGGAGTGCAGTACTCCTGCGGGTTAGCTGCGCTTTGCCATAGACTTCTATTAGACCATGTGGATGTGGTGCGTTTCCTGAAAGCGCAGGATAGAATACAAGTGTGCTGCTGTGGTTTGAGGTTGAGGGCCACATCAGAGGGCTCCAAGGGCCAGCACCCCAATACATGGAGAGGATTAGAGAGAGAAGGGAGAAAAGAAATCTAGTAAAGCGAGATTGAAGGAAGCGAGTGAGGGAGTCAGGACCACAGAAGGAGGTGGAGTCGGGGAGTGAGGAAAAAGAGCAATGGCTTTCCCGAGATGGTAGGGTCGATCAATCTTGGGGCATAGGACTACAAGGGTTCCTTTATATATTTTAGTGCTTGTATCCTATCAATATATTCTAATTCAAAAGGAGATTGGAAAACCCATTGGTATGGCCACCTTCTTAAACCAATGGGGCTATAATCTACTTGGAGCCTTTCAAGCCTTTAAGAAGCACCAAGGGCAACTCAGCTCATGGTTCCTCTGCCTGAGGGAACCATTGAGGGCAAATGGGTTTTCAAGGACAGGCTCAGGCTGTTGGAGGCTCGCTGAGAGGCTGGTCCAGGCAGCTGGGTGGATCCAGACCATACGTTGGGAACCTTTCAGACCCTGGACTGGCTATATGACATAAGTCAACAGCGGGCTTCAGCTTTGGCTATACTTCCGGGCAATCCCCCGGGCAATAGGGGATCATGGGGCCCCTGTGTCCTTGCCCAAACTCAAAAAAGCCTATGAAAAAGGTACCAGGGTCATCTCATTGGGCCCCCTACTGACCCCGGGCCCTCGGGCAGTGCCCGAGTTTCCAAATGGTCAGTCCGCCCCTGCTACCATGTACAGCTGCACCAGATTCTGAGCGCTCCAGTTTTAGTAAATTTCCCCGTGTGCGTTTAGAGATGGTCTTCTGCACAGCACTGCTGTAAAGAGCCATTAATGGAGCAGATATGGGTTTCCTGTTGGTCTGAAGAAATGTGGCCATGATTTTCTGACCCCTCTTTTAACATGGTGTTGTCACAAACTGAACTGCCTTCAGCTGAATGTTTTCTTGTTTTGTACATCATTCTATGTAAACACTGGAGACTCTAGTGTGTAAAATCCCAGGGGGTAAACGGTTTCTAAGGTGCTGCAACTACCGCGCCCAGCACCAACAATCCGTTTACAATCTTCCACATTCTTATGTTTGGTAAAACAACAGATTTTCATGACCATGTCCGCGTGATTTATGTATTAGTTTGGAGACACGTGATTTACTGTTTGTGTTAGTGAGAAAGTGTACCTAATAATTTGGCAACTGAGTTTTGTTTGTATCACACGTTTATATATACAACCTTTCACAGATTGTAATCTGGTCATGCAGTTAAAGTCATGACTGTCCAGCAGTAGGTTAAAGGGTTTTTTTTTTTGGTTTTTTTTTAAAATAACAAATGTGTTGTACTTACCTGCTCTGTGTAATGGTTATTGATCAATAAATGCAGCGCTATAATTCTATATAAATATAGGGTATGTAATAGAAATTCCATACATTTTCCATACAAAATTATTATCATTATACTTTATATAGCGCCAAAAGGTTTGCTCAGCGCTGTACATTATAGTGGGGGACAGAACATGAGACAATACAGAGTAGGGGTTCGAGGGCCCTACTCTTTTGAGTTTACAATCTAGGAGGGAGGGGATGTGAGGAAAACGTCTCAAGAATGACTTTAAAGTGCAAAAGTGACATAAATGGTCAATAACCAGTAGATAAGTCCAAAAATAAATAATAAAGTGAATTCCGTGACTCCTGTGATTATGAATGAGTATACATTGCACTAACCAGATAGCACAAAATAATGCGCATTTGAGTAATCAGACCACTCCTGGTCATCTGGATCTGGAAAGGTGAGAATCAGGGGATCATCTGGCAAACCACCGAAAGACAGGTAATCAGCATGTCATCACTCTCCAGGTATCAGGGATACTCATCCATCCAGCAGGGGGATCACACTTCAGGTATCAGGGATACTCATCCATCCAGCAGGGGGATCACACTTCAGGTATCAGGGATACTCATCCATCCAGCAGGGGGATCACACTTCAGGTATCAGGGATACTCATCCATCCAGCAGGGGGATCACACTTCAGGTATCAGGGATACTCATCCATCCAGCAGGGGGATCACACTTCAGGTATCAGGGATACTCATCCATCCAGCAGGGGGATCACACTTCAGGTATCAGGGATACTCATCCATCCAGCAGGGGGATCACACTTCAGGTATCAGGGATACTCATCCATCCAGCAGGGGGATCACACTTCAGGTATCAGGGATACTCATCCATCCAGCAGGGGGATCACACTTCAGGTATCCGGGATACTCATCCATCCAGCAGGGGGATCACACTTCAGGTATCAGGGATACTCATCCATCCAGCAGGGGGATCACACTTCAGGTATCAGGAATACTCATCCATCCAGCAGGGGGATCACACTTCAGGTATCAGGAATACTCATCCATCCAGCAGGGGGATCACACTTCAGGTATCAGGGATACTCATCCATCCAGCAGGGGGATCACACTTCAGGTATCAGGAATACTCATCCATCCAGCAGGGGGATCACACTTCAGGTATCAGGGATACTCATCCATCCAGCAGGGGGATCACACTTCAGGTATCAGGGATACTCATCCATCCAGCAGGGGGATCACACTTCAGGTATCAGGGATACTCATCCATCCAGCAGGGGGATCACACTTCAGGTATCAGGGATACTCATCCATCCAGCAGGGGGATCACACTTCAGGTATCAGGGATACTCATCCATCCAGCAGGGGGATCACACTTCAGGTATCAGAGATCCACATCCATCCAGCAGGGGGATCACACTTCAGGTATCAGGGATACTCATCCATCCAGCAGGGGGATCACACTTCAGGTATCAGGGATACTCATCCATCCAGCAGGGGGATCACACTTCAGGTATCAGAGATCCACATCCATCCAGCAGGGGGATCACACTTCAGGTATCAGGGATACTCATCCATCCAGCAGGGGGATCACACTTCAGGTATCAGAGATCCACATCCATCCAGCAGAGGGATCACTGCCAATGTAAAGGACCACCCTGCGGTACCACTAGCACTCCACTAAATAGGCGTTCCCAGAGCACGGAGTCTAAGTCCCAGGGTGCTTGTTCACCAGGGCCCCTGATGGTGGGGATGGACTTGGAGCTCCCCGAGACCAGGTCGTGGCTACTGGGTAAACCCGTCAGTGGTAGTGGTATACGCCGAGGGCTCCCACGGGGAAGAGCCTGATATGAGGAGGTCAGAAGACCCCACTGGGAGGGAGGGATGGATGGATGGCTGAGCAGGTGCGAAGTCAGACAAGCCGGGTCGGTAACAGGGAGGACGGTACGGTACAAGGCAGTGGGCAGAGAATAGTCAGGTCACACGCCAGGTCAGTAACAGCAGGTCAGATCCAATAGGGGGCATTCAAGAGAGAGGTCAGGCAAAGCAAGGGTCTGGGCAGGAGAATACAACAAGGTCAGAGCACAATCCGGGTCAGCAACTTACAATTCACAGGTTCGCAGGTACAGGATACAGGGAAGACCAGAAGGCACTGAATGACAGCTCAGGGCCATTTAAATATCCTGCCCTGCGCTGCCATTGGTGCCCAGCGGGCGGCCGCGGCTTCTACTGCGCATGCGCGAACTCGAACGCTGCGGCCGGCCGGGACCTAGTGCCCGAGTCCCTGCACAGGACGGCGCACTGCGCCTGCACCGGGACCATCACGGCGGGGTTTCAGGAGATCCCTGACACCTAATGGTAAGCACGGAGCACAAAGGAATCCACATCTGTTCTAGACAGTAAGAAAGATGACCGCCGGCCTTCCACGTGGCCTGTGCGGCGTGACGTCACCGACCGGGCTCCTCCCTCTAACGCGTTTCGTGCCCGAGCACGTTATCAAAGGGCACAAAACGCGTTAGTGAGGAGCCCGGTCGGTCAGATGATCCCCTGATTCTCACCTTTCCAGATCCAGATGACCAGGAGTGGTCTGATTACTCAAATGCGCTTTATTGTGCGCTATCTGGTCAGTGCAATGTATACTCATTCATAGTCACTGGAGTCACGGAATTCACTTTATTATTTATTTTTGGACTTATAACAGATTATCTACTGGTTATTGACCATTTATGTCACTTTTGCACTTTAAACATCATTCTTGAGACGTTTTCCTCACATTTTACAGCTGAGCGCTCTACAGCGCATGTACGGAATTTCTATTACGTATTTTGCATATCCTATATTTATGTAGAATTGTAGTGCTGCATTTATTGATGAGTTTTGTACAGAAGGTTCAGAGGTTTTGCCTTGATGCCAGCTGCTTATAACTGTAACTACCTAGCGCTCGTATACCCATTTATTTATCGCACGTGTCATGGTTATGCACAGAGCCTTAGGGGCGGACCCCCCCCACCATGTATTGCATGGTTCCCAGCCCATTTAAGAGAGGATACAGGCTGCACACACACACTGGCTCTGAGGAAGAGGTACAACCTCGAAATGCATCAGCACCAGCTATCTAGAGATCTCCAATCCCCCACCAGACCACTTCCAGGGGTTTTGGACCACATTGCATTCTTTGTGACATGCTTTCCGTTTTATTTTATTTCTCTTGTGAGTATTTTACTATTTATAATAAATCTCATTTGAAAGGTAATGCACTAGGCCCGTGCGCCCTCTTTTTGTTTCTTACATACTATGCACAGAGCAGCCCTGATCCTCCTCTCCCGGGTCCCCGGCCAGCATCCGTGGCCCCTCCCCCTTGCCAAGTGCCCCCAGCGCAAGCTGCTTCTGCTGAGGGCACTCATTCCTTCTTGCTCCTGAGCCAGCTCTGTGTGTCTGTGCCGCTCTGTGGGAAGTCCTGTCCCTGCTCTCTCCTCACTTGCCGTGATTGATATCAGCGAGAGCCAATGGCTCCTGCAGCTGTGTCTCAGCCAATGAGGAGAGAGAGACCCAGGAGAGCCGAGGCTCCCGTGCACAGCGCTGGACGAAGATTAGGCTCAGGTAAGTATTGGGGGGCTGGGAGGGGAGCTGCTCACTGAATGTTTTTTTTTTTTTTTATCTTCATGCATAGAATGGGGGGGTGCTAATATAAAGGGACTCTGATCTAATGGGGGTCTCTAAGGGGGGGGGGTGCTAATATAAAGGGCCAATGGACAGGGGAGAGGCTGATAGGCAGACCAATCATCGGTCCCCCCATGCAAGGTCAATGGCCAATGGAGGAGAGAAGGTGAGGAGCTCAGTAGGTGTCTGCTCGAGGAGTTGCTCATGCTTGGTGCTAGCGGTGGACAGGCTGGTGGGAGCCTGGGTGCCAGGGCACGATTTTTGGTCACCCTGGCTTGTCGAGCCCTGGCCATAGCACAGACTGTTGCTGCTTCCATAGATGTGGTTTAGCCACCTCCTGAACGCAGCAAACTATTCACATATGAACTCCCATGTGAGTGGAACCTCAAGCAGACTTCTGGTTGTTTGCTGTGGGTGACCGAGATGCTTCCTTCTTCTTCTGAATTTGTGAGTCTTCTACTGAGGTAGCCTGCAATGAAAGCAGAAAACTTGGAGATGAAGTGACAACATTTACTGGCCCATTCGTAAGACTTAAAACATCGAGTTTTGAAACACTTTGGTTTTCTTTTTCACGCCACGACATCACGCTGCCGGATCATGGAGGTCCGGCGACCATCTTTGATACCAGCTGGTCAGTGCATCCAGCAGCTTTTTAGCTGCATGTCATTTTATTGAAGATTTACCATTACCATTTACCTGTGTTGTTTGGAGCATTTAATAAATCATTCATTAAGAATACTACACTATGGGCACCATACTTTTTTGCTCTGCACCGAGCATCTAATTCCCCGGGACCCCCAGGTGACCATCCCAGGGCCCAGAGGAGAGAGATCTACACCAGACCCCACCGCAGCTTACCTTTAAGAGGACCTCTGATTGATATCCTATCACCTAGATCCATAAAGAGGAGGTTTACACATACCAGGCTGCATCTTATTCCACCATAAGAGGGGATCTCTGGCTGTCTGATTAATTTCGCATATTTAATGCGCCTCGGGTGAGTGTGCATTTCTACCATTACTTCGCACATCACTGGATTATCTGCTTCCACTGGGCGAATAAGAGTCATCTATCTTGTAGCTGCACTTATACCGAACTTTCAACCTATCATTCTAATATCATTTATATGTTATGATTACATATATGAGCACCTTATATAGTTCCAATGGATACGAATAGTTATCTATTTGGTATATCTATCTGCACTCCTTCATTGGACACAATTTGATTATCCTAAGTACTAACATTTCTGTGCAGATTATGTGTTTATATTGCTTACTTTATACATTTTGGCAGTTATATTGTTTTTAGTGCTGCACTCTAACCCTGTGCAGGTTATGCGGTTTTATTGGTAACTTTATGCGTTTTTGCATTTATCGTTTTTAGCGCTGCACTATATTTTTTACAATTTGATTTTAGAAGGTTTGTGATTTTGTTATAGTGTATCAGCTGCTATTTATAAGCGCTCGCTGAGTCCCTTTTTTTTTTTTAACATTTATACATTAGAAACATTCAATACATGTGGACATTATAGGGTTGATTTACTAAAACTGGAGAGCGCAAATTCTGAGGCAGCTCGGCTTAAAAACCAATCAGCTTCCAGGTTTTATTATCACAGCTTAACCGAACGAGCTGATTGGCTGCCATGCACAGTTGCACCAGACTTTGCACTCTCCAGTTTTAGTAACTCAACCCCAGTGTTTTGAAAGTTTGCATTTTCTGTCTGTTGAATTAGCCAGTAAATGTTATCATTTCATCTCAGAATGTTCAGCTGCACGTAGAGAATTCCTCCTTGTTAATCAGTCGGTTTTATAGAAGAGAAGCAAAAACAGGGTGCACTCTCTTCGTGCATTACCGTGATGAAGCACGAGTTTATTAAAAAGCATAAAAGTGCATACTCACAAACCAAAGGAAATAAAATGGAGACAAAGAGTCAGTGGTGACGGTCCCAAGTGGTGGGAGACCCTTAATGAGGTAGATTGATGCGTTTCGGGAGATGTACTCCCTTCTTCAGAGCTAGTAGCTCTGAAGAAGACGCGTTTGGGGAGATGTGCTCCCTTCTTCAGAGCTAGTAGCTCTGAGGAAAACGCGTTTCGGGAGATGTACACCCTTCTTCAGAGCTAGTAGCTCTGAAGAAGAAGCGTTTCGGGAGATGTACTCCCTTCTTCAGAGCTAGTAGCTAGTGGTTCTGAAGAAGATGCGTTTTGGGAGACGCGCTCCCTTCTTCATAACTAGGAGCTGTGAAGAAGACGCATTTCGGGAGACGCGCTCCCTTCTTCAGCGCTACGATATGTGAAGAAGACGCGCTTCGGGAGACACGCTACCTTCTTCAGAGCTAGTAGCTGTGAAGACGCGTTTTGGGAGACGTGCTCCCTTCTTCAGAGCTAGGAGCTGTGAAGAAGACGCGTTTCGGGAGACGTACTCCCTTCTTCAGAGCTAGTATCTAGCAACTCTGAAGAAGACGCGTTTCGGGAGACGTACTCCCTTCTTCAGAGCTAGTATCTAGCAACTCTGAAGAAGACGCGTTTCGGGAGGCGTACTCCCTTCTTCAGAGCTAGTAGCTCTGAAGAAGCCGTGCTTCGGGAGACGTATTCCCTTCTTCAGAGCTAGTATCTAGCAGCTCTGAAGACGCGTTTCGGGAGATGCGCTCCCTTCTTCATAGCTAGGAGCTGTGAAGAAGACGCATTTCGGGAGACGCGCTCCCTTCTTCAGAGCTAGGAGCTGTGAAGAAGACGCGCTTCGGGAGACGCGCTCCCTTCTTCAGAGCTAGGAGCTGTGAAGAAGACGCGCTTCGGGAGACGCGCTCCCTTCTTCATAGCTAGGAGCTGTGAAGAAGACGTGTTTCGGGAGACGTGCTCCCTTCTTCAGAGCTAGGAGCTGTGAAGAAAACGCGCTTCAGAAGACTGCCTCCCTTCTTCAGAACTAGGAGCTGTGAAGAAGACACGCTTCGGGAGACTGGCTCCCTTCTTCAGAGCTAGGAGCTGTGAAGGAGACGCGTTTCGGGAGACGCGCTCCCTTCTTCAGAGCTAGGAGCTGTGAAGAAGACGCGCTTCGGGAGACGTATTCCCTTCTTCAGAGCTGGTAGCTGCTAGCTCTGAAGAAGGGAGTATGTCTCCCGAAAACGCGTCAGCCTACCTCATTAAGGGTCTCCCGCCATTTGGGACCGTCACCATTGACTCTTTGTTGTATTTCCTTTGGTCTGTGAGGATGCACTTTTATGCTTTTTTAATACTCATGTTTCACCACGGTAATGCACGAAGAGAGTGCGCCCTGTTTTTGCTTTTCTTCACCAGTACCAAGGCTTCCCGATCTTCTAAGGGCTGCTCCTCAGTGAATGACAGTTTAAGTATCCCTAGTCAGCGTGAAGATTTGAGCGCTGGTTTCATTTTTGGATAGGTTTTACAGAAGACACTGAAGTGGCTGCATAAATGCTTCTATAGTTTATGGCTGCACATTCACCGTGGCTAATTACCTTTTCTCTGCAATGTAGCCTATGGCAAAGTGTTCTTGGTGCGGAAGATCAGCGGCCATGACTCCGGAAAGCTGTATGCCATGAAAGTGCTGAAGAAGGCGACTATAATTCAGAAGGCCAAGACTGCAGAACACACACGGACGGAGCGCCAAGTGCTGGAACACATCAGACAGTCGCCTTTCCTAGTAACTCTTCATTATGCCTTCCAGACAGACACAAAACTTCATCTCATTTTAGGTAAGGATTTTTATATACATGATGCATAACTGCTGATGACCTGCCCAGGAACAGGCAATGCAAGATTAACCACTTCCCGTCCGGCCCATGTACATAAACGGCCGGGCGGGAGCAGTGCAGGAGAGGGTGGCCGTTTCTAAACGTCCTCCTGCTTCCCTGCCTGTGCGCGGCACCGCGATCCGGTGCCCGCTGTGTCCGGAGAACACTAATCGCTGTACGGGACCTCTGTGTGAGGTCCCGATCATGTCATCACTGATTGGCCAATCAGTGATCACATGAATAGTAGTAAGCAAGATGTCACTTCTGACATCATTGCTTACTACTAGTTAAGTCTGTGAATGATCACAGAGGTCACATGGTGCAAGGCTATTCACAACAGCCTTGTACCATGTGACAAGCTGTGACCAATCATAGCTCACGCAGTATTCTCAATGGCTGTAAGAATGCAGCCAGAGAGAAGGAGAAATGATTGCTTTTACAGTGTTTATGGGTGTAAAAGCAATCCGTGTAAAAAAAAAAAAAAATCTTCATCACCCCCCACAAGTAGTACAGTGTCACCATGGTCGTGTATTCCCACCTTTAGTCTGGTTGGATGGTATTCCTTCCTCATGAGTTAACGTGTCTGAGATAAGAGGGGGCAGCATCTTCATAGACATAAATGCAAAAGCTCAACCACAGCAGGCGTTTGTGCTTATGTGGCCCTTAGGAGACTGTGGTGCTGTAGGGTGGTCCAATTGTATCTGCAGATCCAGCTGTCCTGTGCCTGTGGGCACTTTTGGTTCGGCTTGCACTTCATGCAAAGAATGCCTCTTGTAAAGGGTTTGATTGGTTAGCGATTTATTTCACCCATTTTGCTGCTGACCAGAAGATATGAAATGTTTATGGAGATATCCTATGTAGAGCTATTAGCTCAATACAAACATCACACAAGTGAGCATTTACAGAAAATAAAAACCAAAGCTAGTAAATTGGATTTTAATCCTTTGCCACTCACTTAACACATACTGTATATCAGGGGCGGACTGACAACTCATGGGGCCCCCGGGCAATAGGGCATCATGGGGCCCCTGTGTCCTCGCCCATACTCAAACCACACCCAAAAAAGCCTATGAAAGGTACCAGGGACATCTCATGGGGCCCCCTACTGACCCTGGGCCCTCGGGCAGTGCCCAAGTTCCCCAATAGTCAGTCTGCCCCTGCTGTATATTACATTTTTGGGTCTTGTTTTATGTCCGCTTTAAAAATAATGCTTTATCAGGGTCTGAAGATACGTTGGGTGAAAGAACAGCAGTGTTTTATTTTAATATAAGCGATCACCTTTTCAGTACAAATTAACCTCTTGCCGTCCACCTGCTGTTGATAAACGGTAGGGCGGTGGCACTCCAGGGGCGGGTTGCCGTTCATAAACGGCACCCGCCTTTTCTAGCTGTGCGCGCTCCCCGGGAGCGCGCAGCACCGTGATCCGGTGCCCGCTGTGTCCTCAGGACACAGTGAAACACCGATCGTCGGACGGGACCTCTGTACGAGGTCCCGATCATGTGATCACTGATTGGCGAATCAGTGATCACATGCAAAGTAGTAAGCAAGATGTCACTTCTGACATCATTGCTTACTACGTGTGAAATCTGTGAATGATCACAGAGATCACATGGTACAGGGCTATTCACAACAGCCTTGTACCATGTGACAAGCTGTGACCAATCACAGCTCACTCAGTACTTCTCAATGACTGCAAGAATGCAGACAGAGAGAAATGATTGCTTTTACATCCTATATGGGTGTAAAAGCAATCAGTGTAAAAAAAAAAACAAAAAAAAACTTCATCACTCCCCATAAGTAGTACAGTGTCACCATGGTGACACTGTACTGCTAGGGTGACAGTATGTAATAAAAATGTAAAAAAAAATGTTTAAAAATTATAATTTTTGGTTATAAACTAATTTGGATTTATTTTTTCTACTAAAAAAAATAACGGAATAAATTTTGGCCAAGATTTATGATGAAATATTATTTATTTGCAAAATTTTATTAAAAAAAACACTTTTTTTCCAAATTTGTGGACTTTTTCATTTACATAGTAAAAAAAATAAAAATCCCAGCGGTGAATAAATACCACCAAAATAAAGCATTATCTGTCTCAAAAAAATGGTAAAAAATTCATATGGGTACAGTGTTGCATGACCGCGCAATTGTCATTCAAAGTGTGATAGCGCTGAAAGCTGAAAATTGGCCTGGGGAGGAAGGGGGGGAAAGTGTCCGGACAGGAAGTGGTTAAAACGGTGAACTAACAACCAACACCCTCCCCATCCCCCTGGTCACCTTTCTACTCACCTCCCGTGGGTATTGCATTGTCAGTGCCCTTGCAGCCGGCGTAACTGCCTGGGGGTTTAATATCCTCGCTCTTTGCGCTCTCCATTCTTCAGGGCTTCTAAGACGGCTCAGAGCATTTCTGACTGCTGAGCACTGACATGAGGACCGCTATACCGGCTGCATGGGCACTAACAGCGCGAGGCATCAGCAGCAAGGCCCCTACCAATCGGTCCACCGTATCCACTACACATCTGGACCAATCCTAGAGGCTGGTCAGCAGCTGTGAGGAAAGGGACTCGTCCCCGAAACGCGTCAGCATTTGACGGCATTTGGAACACCTTGCTTGCTGTTATGGCCATCTTCATAATGCAAATGCTTTTTAGATACACGCTTCGACTGTGAGTATGTTTTTTTTTATTCTTTATACCTTTGAATAAACCTTGAATAATGCACTAGGTGCGTGCTCCACCTGTTTATTCTTTAACTAACAGCGCGTACCCCCGGGAGGTAAGTACAGCAGGAACTGGGGAGGCATAGGGAGGGGGTAGGGTGTTAATTCACCTTTTTTTCTGAAAAGGTAAGCTAACATTTTAAGAATGATAAATCAATTTAAATATGCAATCTATGAACACCCCAAGGAGTGAAAGCAAGGGGGATTTTTTAATACTTTTGTGATAAATTTAATCAAAGATCATCTTAGGATAGGGGTCTCCAAACTTTCTAAACAAAGGGCCAGTTTGCTGTCCTTCAGACAGTGCTGGGGGATTGTGCTGTGCCCAGTGGGAGGAATAGTGCCCCATCATTGGTGTCAGTGGGTGGAATAGTGCCCCATCATTGGTGTCAGTGGGAGGATTAGTGTCCCATCATTGGAATCAGTGGATGGAATAGTGCCTCATCGTTGGTGTCAATGATAGGAATAGTGCCCCATCATTAGAATCAGTGGGAGGAATAGTGCCCCATCATTGGTGTCAGTGGGAGGAATAGTGCCCCATCATTGTTATCAGTGGGAGGAATAGTGCCCCATCATTGGTGTCAGTGGGAGGAATAGTGCCCCATCATTGTTATCAGTGGGAGGAATAGTGTCCCATCTTTGGTATCAGTGGGAGGAATAGTGCTCCATCATTGGAATCAGTGGGAGGAATAGTGCCCCATCATTGGAATCAGTGGGAGGAATAGTGCCCCATCATTGGTGTCAGTGGGAGGAATAGTGCCCCATCATTGGTGTCATTGGGAGGAATAGTGTCCCATCATTGGTGTCAGTGGGAGGAATAGTGCCCCATCATTGGTGTCAGTGAGAGGAATAGTGCCCCATCGTTGGTGTCAATGATAGGAATAGTGCCCCATCATTAGAATCAGTGGGAGGAATAGTGCCCCATCATTGGAATCAGTGGGAGGAATAGTGCCCCATCATTGGTATCAGTGGGAGGAATAGTGCCCCATCATTGTTGTCAGTGGGAGGAATAGTGCCCCATCATTGGTATCAGTTTGAGAAATAGTGCCCCATCATTGGTATCAGTGGGAGGAATAGTGCCCCATCATTGGTATCAGTGGGAGGAATAGTGCCCCATCATTGGAATCAGTGGGAGGAATAGTGCCCCATCATTGGTGTCAGTGGGAGGAATAGTGCCCCATCATTGGAATCAGTGGGAGGAATAGTGCCCCATCATTGGTGTCAGTGGGAGGAATAGTGCCCCATCATTGGTGTCAGTGGGAGGAATAGTGCCCCATCATTGGTGTCAGTGGGAGAAATAGTGCCCCATCATTGGTGTCAGTTTGAGGAATAGTGCCCCATCATTGGTGTCAGTTTGAGGAATAGTGCCCCATCATTGGTGTCAGTGGGAGGAATAGTGCCCCATCATTGGAATCAGTGGGAGGAATAGTGCCCCATCATTGGTATCAGGGGGAGGAATAGTGCCCCATCATTGGTATCAATGGGAGGAATAGTTCCCCATCATTGTTGTCAGTGGGAGGAATAGTGCCCCGTCATTGGTATCAGTGGGAGGAATAGTGCCCCATCATTGGTGTCAGTGGGAGGAATAGTGCCCCATCATTGGTGTCAGTGGGAGGAATAGTGCCCCATCATTGGTGTCAGTGGGAGGAATAGTGCCCCATCATTGGTGTCAGTGGGAGGAATAGTGTCTCATCATTGGTGTCAGTTTGAGGAATAGTGCCCCATCATTGTTTTCAATGGGAAGAGTAGTGCCGTATTGTGGGTGTTGGTGGGAGGAATAGTGCCCCATCATTGGTGTCTTTGAGAAGAATAGTTCCCCATCATTGGTGTCAGTGGGAAGAATAGTTCCCCATTATTGGTGTCGGTGGGAGGAATAGTGTCCCACCGTTGGTGTCAATTACAGAAATTATGCCCTATTTTTTGTGTCAGTGGAGGGGGGGAAACAGTGCCCAGTGGAAGTAAACAATGCTGTGTCTTTGTGTGGTGGGAAGGGATAGTATCCCATTGTTGGTGTCTGTGGAAGGAATTGTGCTCCATCGTTGGTATTAGTGGGAGGAATTGTTCCCCATTGTTGGTGTGAGAGGGAGGAATAATGCCCCATTGTTGGTGTCCGTGGGCTGAATTGTGCCTCATTGTTGGTGTCTGTGGGCGGGATAGTGCCCCGTTGTTGGTGTCAGTGGAAGGAATAGTGCCCCATTGTTGGTGGGAGGAATAATGTCCCATCGTTGGTGTCAGTGAGAGGAACAGTATCCCATCAGTGGTGTCACTGGCAGGGTTTATGCCCCATTTTTGGTGTCAGTAACAGGAATAATGCCCCAAGGATCCAGACAAAGGCAAGCAAAGGGCTGCATCCAGGCTCCTGGGCTACAGTTTGGAGACCACTGATCATAGGTGTCTATATTCTGATTATTTTGCTAACGAAACATACCTTTTTAATTCCTTTTTGTACATAATTGTTCTGTAGCATGTAAGTCGGATTTAACGGCTAACACTCTCTCTGAGCATTTCGGGTTGCCTCCAGCAGTTTGTAACAATTCCACTCTTGCAGCTGAACGCCGGCCAACAAATGACTTCATTTACTAACTCTCCTGCTGACCCAAGCACCAAGCCATTACTGAAATGAATGGGATTTGAACGGGGAGGGCTCTTTATGTCTAAATGACATTCATCTTCTAAATAGCTGCTTATTGGACACGATTCAGAGCACTGATTTTTTTTTTTTTACTTGTCGTAAAATCATTCAGGGAAATGTGACAGTTCTGCGCAAGGGAACTAACAGAGATTAGTGAATGGATGTAAAGGAAGCATGTTATGGTAGCATTTTGATAGATGGGGGCGACTTACTGTATCGGTTTTTCATAATCATTTTTGACATTTATGCAATTCTTGTTTTAAGAAAAAAAAACGTGAGCGGAAGCTTCCCGGCGGGGCATGCTTGGAATTTTATTATATACAGTAATGCAGGCCATACTCAGGTCGAATTCCGAACAATTTCTTTGGAAAATCGAAACTTTTGTGCGTTTTGTAATCCGACAGCGCCACCATTGATTTCGACATTTGACCAACCAAGCCTTCGATTTCACCTCGTGTTGCTACAGAGAAGTATTTTCACTGCCAAGAATTTTCTTTTCTTTCCAGCTCACGCGTGTTTCTTTTTTGATTATTATTATTATTATTATACAGTATTTATAAAGCGCCAATAGTTCGCTCAGCGCTGTACATTACAAAGGGGGACAGAACATGTGACAGAACAATACCAATACAATGCAAAACATGAGGGGATTGAGGGCCCTGCTCTTTCAAGCTTACAATCTAGGAATTATACAGTATTTATATATTATTATTATTATACAGGATTTATATTATTATTATACAGGATTTATATTATTATTATACAGTATTTATATATTATTATTATTATACAGGATTTATATTATTATTATACAGGATTTATATTATTATTATACAGGATTTATATTATTATTATTATTATACAGGATTTATATTATTATTATTATTATTCAGGATTTATATTATTATTATTATACAGGATTTATATTATTATTATTATTATACAGGATTTATATTATTATTATTATTATTCAGGAATTATATTATTATTATTATACAGGATTTATATTATTATTATTATTATTCAGGAATTATATTATTATTATTATACAGGATTTATATTATTATTATTATTATTATTATACAGGATTTATGGCGCCAACAGTTTGCTCAGCGCTTTACAATATAACGGGAGACAGTACAGCAACAATACAGTTCAATACAAGAGGGTTAGGAGGGACCTGATCCTGGGAGCTTACAATTCTCCCATCATTGATTAGAAATTCATTTGTTTTGCAATCAATTTCCAACATGTCCAATCACACAGATTTGATGGTCGCACAAAAATCGTCCAGTTCTGTAGCCCACTAATGGTGTGAATTTAGAACGAAAACTCTTAAAAAGATTTTCGAAAGAAAAAAAGATTATTTTGGAATTCAACCCGTGGATGGCCGGCTTTAGACAGTTGTAGGCAGCAGAGGCTGTGATGTATCTTGCTGTATTCTTTCCTTCAGCACTGAAGTTTCTGCGTATTCCTATGAACTTCGACAGCAGTTCACAATCCTCGCCCCCCCTTTAGCTGGGGAGGCGGTGGCCAGGGGTGTACATGCCGGGCAGGAATTATACCTACTACTGCCTGCCAAACGCAACCCATTCAAGTGAAAGGAGGCAGCCCTGCAACGGTCCAGAAACCACGCACAACGCACCCAGTTAAAACAGGCAGAGAAGAAGCGATATAATGCCTCCTCACAGTCTGTCAAATGCTCTCTAAACAGCGATCCGACCTCAGATAGCAAGTGTAAAGATGAGTCAAAAAACAAAAATAGCGCATACAATTGTGCCATTATTTGTTTCGATTTTCTGAAAAAAAAAAACACAGCAAGTTGGATCAGGCATTGATTGTGGCATGAAAATCGTTTGTTGCAGCCAATGATACGGAGAGGCCAAAAACGAACGTTTCGACGTGAATCGTCTGTCGCAGCCGATGATGCAAAAAACAAACGTTTCAACGTGAATCGTCTGTCGCAGCCGATGATGCAAAAAACGAACGTTTCGACGTGAATCGTCTGTCGCAGCTGATCTTGAAATGATGCGAAAAACGAACGTTTCAACATGAATCTTTTTCATTTTTCGACTTGTCTATGGCCTGTTTAAGCAAGGCCTAACCGTTATCATTGAAAACATGTCTTCCCGTTCTCCCCTTGTTAAGTGGTCTTCCCGTTCTCCCCTTGTTAGGTGGTCTTCCCGTTCTCCCCTTGTTAAGTGGTCTTCCCGTTCTCCCCCTGTTAAGTGGTCTTCCCGTTCTCCCCCTGTTAAGTGGTCTTCCCGTTCTCCCCCTGTTAAGTGGTCTTCCCGTTCTCCCCCTGTTAAGTGGTCTTCCCGTTCTCCCCCTGTTAAGTGGTCTTCCCGTTCTCCCCCTGTTAAGTGGTCTTCCCGTACTCCCCTTGTTAAGTGGTCTTCCCGTTCTCCCCTTGTTAAGTGGTCTTCCCGTTCTCCCCTTGTTAAGTGGTCTTCCCGTTCTCCCCTTGTTACGTGGTCTTCCCGTTCTCCGCTTGTTAAGTGGTCTTCCCGTTCTCCCCTTGTTAAGTGGTCTTCCCGTTCTCCCCTTGTTAAGTGGTCTTCCCGTTCTCCCCTTGTTAAGTGGTCTTCCCGTTCTCCCCTTGTTAAGTGGTCTTCCCGTTCTCCCCTTGTTAAGTGGTCTTCCCGTTCTCCCCTTGTTAGGTGGTCTTCCCGTTCTCCCCTTGTTAAGTGGTCTTCCCGTTCTCCCCCTGTTAAGTGGTCTTCCCGTTCTCCCCCTGTTAAGTGGTCTTCCCGTTCTCCCCCTGTTAAGTGGTCTTCCCGTTCTCCCCCTGTTAAGTGGTCTTCCCGTTCTCCCCCTGTTAAGTGGTCTTCCCGTTCTCCCCTTGTTAAGTGGTCTTCCCGTTCTCCCCTTGTTAAGTGGTCTTCCCGTTCTCCCCTTGTTAAGTGGTCTTCCCGTTCTCCCCCTGTTAAGTGGTCTTCCCTTTCTCCCCTTGTTAAGTGGTCTTCCCGTTCTCCCCCTGTTAAGTGGTCTTCCCGTTCTCCCCCTGTTAAGTGGTCTTCCCGTTCTCCCCTTGTTAAGTGGTCTTCCCGTTCTCCCCTTGTTAAGTGGTCTTCCCGTTCTCCCCTTGTTAAGTGGTCTTCCCGTTCTCCTCCTGTTAAGTGGTCTTCCCGTTCTCCCCTTGTTAAGTGGTCTTCCCGTTCTCCCCTTGTTAAGTGGTCTTCCCGTTCTCCCCTTGTTAAGTGGTCTTCCCGTTCTCCCCCTGTTAAGTGGTCTTCCCGTTCTCCCCCTGTTAAGTGGTCTTCCCGTTCTCCCCTTGTTAAGTGGTCTTCCCGTTCTCCCCTTGTTAAGTGGTCTTCCCGTTCTCCCCTTGTTAAGTGGTCTTCCCGTTCTCCCCTTGTTAAGTGGTCTTCCCGTTCTCCCCTTGTTAAGTGGTCTTCCCGTTCTCCCCTTGTTAAATGGTCTTCCCGTTCTCCCCTTGTTACGTGGTCTTCCCGTTCTCCGCTTGTTAAGTGGTCTTCCCGTTCTCCCCTTGTTACGTGGTCTTCCCGTTCTCCCCTTGTTACGTGGTCTTCCCGTTCTCCGCTTGTTAAGTGGTCTTCCCGTTCTCCCCTTGTTAAGTGGTCTTCCCGTTCTCCCGTTAAGTGGTCTTCCCGTTCTCCCCTTGTTAAGTGGTCTTCCCGTTCTCCCCTTGTTAAGTGGTCTTCCCGTTCTCCCCTTGTTAAGTGGTCTTCCCGTTCTCCCCTTGTTAAGTGGTCTTCCCGTTCTCCCCCTGTTAGGTGGTCTTCCCGTTCTCCCCTTGTTAAGTGGTCTTCCCGTTCTCCCCTTGTTAAGTGGTCTTCCCGTTCTCCGCTTGTTAAGTGGTCTTCCCATTCTCCCCTTGGTAAAGCTGTATATGTTTAGCAGCTGTTATGTAGACAGACATTCTACACTGTTTGTTTAGGGAAATGTGACCTTGTAGTCTTTCACTTCTATAGAGTTCATACTGTATTGTTGGGTTGTAGGGTTTTGTTGTGGGTGGGGAAAACTCAGTGCCAGGCTGTCTGGTGGGGGTGAAGCTGTATATACTGAACTGTGTTCAATAAAGATTGATTCATTTCACCCTACACGAAGTTCAGACTCGTGGTTTGGGATAGCAGGGAAGGATTGGTTTTGAGCTCTAATACCTGCCTTGGCAGAGCACTGGAAGACTTGCAGAACAAGGGGACCATTGGCTGAGACGCATTGCTCCGCACGAGGAAACCCAGGCGAAACGGTTCTGCCACACCGGCCATGCGAAACTGAACCCCTCTACGGACCGGTGTGGAAAGGGGGCTTTGGGTGCGGGTTTTGGTTGCAGCCCGTGACCGGGGGAGGCGGGTGTTGGGGGTGAAGCTTTTCATCTCAGGGAGAGGGGGATATTGGGGGTGCAGCCTATCACCTCATGGGGGGTGGTTCAGCCTGGGTCTCACCATTGCTCTTTGAGATCCTGTCGCCTGCCCGGCTCTCCTCCCCTCCCTCCCTCTTCCTATTCTCCTTCATGATCACTTTGTGGTGCTGGGAGAAGGGTAGCTGGCCCCGTCTGGTGATTGGAGAGTGGCACTGCTGGCTTGCTCTGCCCACCGCGTGGCCTGCACTGGTCCACAGCCCGGGGTTTGGGGACCCCTGCTTGTATAGTGTGTACTTGTACTTGTCTCCATTAAGAGCACTAAGTGCCATTTCTGTCTGCTGCTTTTTTCCTCTGCTATCTGCATGAGAGAAAAGCTGATGGGAGGAGCTCCAGCACACAGCCTGTGTTTGATAGCCTAGGTTCTCTTCTTATGAGTTGTGTGGAGGAAGGGGGGGGGTGTGATTTCCCTTCCTTCCCCTCCAATCAGCTCTCAGAGCTTTCCTCACTGAGCTCTGCAGTGTGTCATTTCAGCCCTCCGTCCCCTGCTTTCTGAAAGCTCAAACAAGTTTTATAAATTCTACACTGTGAACGAATGAAGAGACAAGAAGACTGAAGATAAACAGGTACAACGTATGTAGGAGGATTTGCTTCATCTCTGTATCACCTGAAGCCAATCATTTTTTTTTTTAGTACCTGCCTGGAGTTCTTCTTTTAAGTGTCCCTTTGCTAGATAATTTTAACCCCAAACTATAAATGTCCTGTCCCTATAGATCAATAAAGTCTAATAAAGGGGCTGAGATGTCACCCGCGAGTAAATGCTGTTCTTGGTTCCTGTCTACATGTCTGAAGGCGTAGGTGCTGGGTCACGTGATCTCTGCAGAGCTCTGGTTCACTCCTTCAGTAGGTGTCATGTGAACGAGAGTCTATGCAGTCATGCATGTGGTCAGCACTGAAGGGAACCAGGAGCAGCATTTTCTCAGGGAAAGGAAACAAACGTAGGCTTTTTTGTTACTTTTTATTTATCAAAGGTTTAATATAGCTTTCTATTTGAGTGAAGTTCCGCTTTAGCTCACTTTTTTTTTATATGCATTTTGCAGATTATATTAATGGTGGAGAACTATTTACTCATTTATCTCAGCGGGAGAAATTCACAGAGCGTGAGGTACGGATATATATCGGGGAAATTGTACTGGCTCTTGAACACTTGCATAAGGTAGGTTTTTTTTTTTTGTTTTTTTTTTTTTTTTTCATTTAAAAATTTCTGTTTACAGGAAAATGCTGGAATGCTTGTATGTATGGAAAGGGGGATGAAGTTATATAGCCACAGCAGAGAAGGTGTGGGTCTTGTAGGAGGTAGCGGCCTGCTGAATTTGCTGAGAAAGGACATGCTGCATGTGATAGCCATAGTGCAATGATGCGAGGAGGGGAAAGAAGGCGAGTTGGAAAATGAGGATGGCTAACTGGGTAAAAAAAAAAGGAGAGGAGCCCTCCACAAGCACAGAGTATTTCATGAAGGGAGAGGAGAGTTAGATAGAGGAAGGAGAAGTGTCCTCCCGCAGTGCAGAGTATTTCAGGAGAGGAGTTATAGAGGAAGGAGCAGAGTCCTCCAGCAGCGCAGAGTATTTCAGGAGAGGAGAGTTATAGAGGAAGGAGAGGAGTCCTCCAGCAGCGCAGAGTATTTCAGGAGAGGAGAGTTATAGAGGAAGGAGAGGAGTCCTCCAGCAGCGCAGAGTATTTCAGGAGAGGAGTTATAGAGGAAGGAGCGGAGTCCTCCAGCAGTGCAGAGTATTTCAGGAGAGGAGTTATAGAGGAAGGAGCGGAGTCCTCCAGCAGTGCAGAGTATTTCAGGAGAGGAGAGTTATAGAGGAAGGAGCGGAGTCCTCCAGCAGCGCAGAGTATTTCAGGAGAGGAGAGTTATAGAGGAAGGAGCGGAGTCCTCCAGCAGCGCAGAGTATTTCAGGAGAGGAGTTATAGAGGAAGGAGCGGAGTCCTCCAGCAGCGCAGAGTATTTCAGGAGAGGAGAGTTATAGAGGAAGGAGCGGAGTCCTCCAGCAGAGCAGAGTATTTAAGGAGAGGAGAGTTATAGAGGAAGGAGCGGAGTCCTCCAGCAGAGTATTTCAGGAGAGGAGAGTTATAGAGGAAGGAGCGGAGTCCTCCAGCAGAGCAGAGTATTCCAGGAGAGGAGAGTTATAGAGGAAGGAGCGGAGTCCTCCAGCAGTGCAGAGTATTTCAGGAGAGGAGTTATAGAGGAAGGAGCGGAGTCCTCCAGCAGCTCAGAGTATTTCAGGAGAGGAGAGTTATAGAGGAAGGAGCGGAGTCCTCCAGCAGAGCAGAATATTTCAGGAGAGGAGTTATAGAGGAAGGGGCGGAGTCCTCCAGCAGCGCAGAGTATTTCAGGACAGGAGAGTTATAGAGGAAGGGGCGGAGTCCTCCAGCAGCGCAGGGTATTTCAGGAGAGGAGAGTTATAGAGGAAGGGGCGGAGTCCTCCAGCAGTGCAGAGTATTTCAGGAGAGGAGAGTTATAGAGGAAGGGGCGGAGTCCTCCAGCAGAGCAGAGTATTTCAGGAGAGGAGTTATAGAGGAAGGGGCGGAGTCCTCCAGCAGAGCAGAGTATTTCAGGAGAGGAGAGTTATAGAGGAAGGAGAGGAGTCCTCCAGCAGCGCAGAGTATTTCAGGAGAGGAGAGTTATAGAGGAAGGAGCGGAGTCCTCCAGCAGTGCAGAGTATTTCAGGAGAGGAGTTATAGAGGAAGGAGTGGAGTCCTCCAGCAGTGCAGAGTATTTCAGGAGAGGAGTTATAGAGGAAGGAGCGGAGTCCTCCAGCAGTGCAGAGTATTTCAGGAGAGGAGGTATAGAGGAAGGAGCGGAGTCCTCCGGCAGCGCAGAGTATTTCAGGAGAGGAGAGTTATAGAGGAAGGAGCGGAGTCCTCCAGCAGAGCAGAATATTTCAGGAGAGGAGTTATAGAGGAAAGGGCGGAGTCCTCCAGCAGCGCAGAGTATTTCAGGACAGGAGAGTTATAGAGGAAGGGGCGGAGTCCTACAGCAGCGCAGAGTATTTCAGGAGAGGAGAGGTATAGAGGAAGGGGCGGAGTCCTCCAGCAGTGCAGAGTATTTCAGGAGAGGAGAGTTATAGAGGAAGGGGCGGAGTCCTCCAGCAGAGCAGAGTATTTCAGGAGAGGAGTTATAGAGGAAGGGGCGGAGTCCTCCAGCAGAGCAGAGTATTTCAGGAGAGGAGAGTTATAGAGGAAGGGGCGGAGTCCTCCGGCAGAGCAGAGTATTTCAGGAGAGGAGAGTTATAGAGGAAGGAGCGGAGTCCTCCAGCAGCGCAGAGTATTTCAGGAGAGGAGTTATAGAGGAAGGAGCGGAGTCCTCCAGCAGCGCAGAGTATTTCAGGAGAGGAGTTATAGAGGAAGGAGCGGAGTCCTCCAGCAGCGCAGAGTATTTCAGGAGAGGAGAGTTATAGAGGAAGGAGCGGAGACCTCCAGCAGTGCAGAGTATTTCAGGAGAGGAGAGTTATAGAGGAAGGAGCGGAGTCCTCCAGCGGTGCAGAGTATTTCAGGAGAGGAGAGTTATAGAGGAAGGAGCGGAGTCCTCCGGCAGTGCAGAGTATTTCAGGAGAGGAGAGTTATAGAGGAAGGAGCGGAGTCCTCCAGCAGTGCAGAGTATTTCAGGAGAGGAGAGTTATAGAGGAAGGAGCGGAGTCCTCCGGCAGTGCAGAGTATTTCAGGAGAGGAGTTATAGTGGAAGGAGCGGAGACCTCCAGCAATGCAGAGTATTTCAGGAGAGGAGAGTTATAGAGGAAGGAGCGGAGTCCTCCGGCAGTGCAGAGTATTTCAGGAGAGGAGAGTTATAGTGGAAGGAGCGGAGACCTCCAGCAATGCAGAGTATTTCAGGAGAGGAGTTATAGTGGAAGGAGCGGAGACCTCCAGCAATGCAGAGTATTTCAGGAGAGGAGAGTTATAGAGGAAGGAGCGGAGTCCTCCGGCAGTGCAGAGTATTTCAGGAGAGGAGAGTTATAGAGGAAGGAGCGGAGTCCTCCAGCAGTGCAGACTATTTCAGGAGAGGAGTTATAGTGGAAGGAGCGGAGACCTCCAGCAATGCAGAGTATTTCAGGAGAGGAGAGTTATAGAGGAAGGAGCGGAGTCCTCCGGCAGTGCAGAGTATTTCAGGAGAGGAGAGTTATAGAGGAAGGAGCGGAGTCCTCCGGCAGTGCAGAGTATTTCAGGAGAGGAGTTATAGAGGAAGGAGCGGAGTCCTCCGGCAGTGCAGAGTATTTCAGGAGAGGAGAGTTATAGAGGAAGGAGCGGAGTCCTCCAGCAGTGCAGAGTATTTCAGGAGAGGAGAGTTATAGAGGAAGGAGCGGAGTCCTCCAGCAGAGCAGAGTATTTCAGGAGAGGAGTTATAGAGGAAGGAGCGGAGTCCTCCAGCAGTGCAGACTATTTCAGGAGAGGAGTTATAGAGGAAGGAGCGGAGTCCTCCAGCAGAGCAGAGTATTTCAGGAGAGGAGTTATAGAGGAAGGAGCGGAGTCCTCCAGCAGAGCAGAGTATTTCAGGAGAGGAGTTATAGAGGAAGGAGCGGAGTCCTCCGGCAGTGCAGAGTATTTCAGGAGAGGAGAGTTATAGAGGAAGGAGCGGAGTCCTCCGGCAGTGCAGAGTATTTCAGGAGAGGAGAGTTATAGAGGAAGGAGCGGAGTCCTCCAGCAGTGCAGAGTATTTCAGGAGAGGAGAGTATTGGTGTGAGTCAGGTTTAGGATGTTTCTAATACCTAGTGGAACTGTTATGCTTATGAAGAGCCAGAAAATGCAGCCTAACACCTGAGACAATACTTCACACAAATTACACTCCCTCGGCATCAGAGATTCTGCTCTCTCCTGGTTCTCCTCCTATCTATCCCAACGCTCCTTCAGTGTTACCTATAATGCTACCACCTCCCCCTCTCTCCCCCTCTCTGTTGGGGTCCCCCAAGGCTCTGTCCTCGGGCCCCTTCTCTTCTCCATCTACACCTCTTCCCTCGGCAAGCTGATACTCTCCCACGGCTTCAACTATCACCTCTACACCGAAGACATGCAAATTTACCTCTCCACTCCTCACCTCACCCCTTCATTCTCCGCCCGTATCGCCCACCTACTGAACGACATATCGGACTGGATGTCGCTCCACTTCCTCAAACTGAACCTTTCCAAAACCGAGCTCCTAATTCTCCCCCCAGCCCGCGCCCCCCCCCCATTCTCTCCATCACGATTAACAACGCTACCATCAGTCCCACCACACAAGCCAAGGTCCTAGATGTCATCCTAGACTCTAACCTGTCCTTCCAACCCCATGCCCAATCGCTGACTACCGCATGCAGGTTCCACCTCTGCAACATCTCCAAAATACGTCCGTTCCTAACCCCAGACACTTCTAATCTACTCGTTCACTCCCTTATTATCTCACGCCTGGACTACTGCAACTCCCTCCTCACCGGCCTACCCCAAAACAAGCTATCCCCGCTCCAGTCTATCCTGAACTCAGCGGCCAGACTCATCCACCTTACCAACCGATCCACTTCTGCCACCCCCCTCTGTCATTCCCTCCACTGGATCCCGATTGCCCAACGCATCAAATTCAAACTACTAACACTGACATACAAAGCCATTCACAACGCCGCCCCAAACTACCTCACCGACCTGATACCCAAATACCACCCTACCTGTAATCTTCGCTCCTCACAAGACCTACTCTTTATCTTCCTGGTCTTCACCTCCCACGCCCGACTGCAGGACTTCTCCAGAGCTTCCCCCATCCTCTGGATCTCACTTCCCCAATCCATCAGATTGTCTCCTACCCTCCTCACCCTTAGGCGCACCCTGAAAACCCATCTTTTCAGGGAAGCCTACCCCACCCTCACCTAACAGCCGATCCCCTCCACTCCTCACTTCATTCCATCCCCCACAGCCATCTCCTCCTGTATCACCATCCCCTCCCTCCTAGACTGTAAGCTCGAAAGGGCAGGGCCCTCTAACCCTCGTGTATCGTGTATTGTTTTGCTACTGTACTGTCTCATGTTCTGTCCCCCATTCTAATGTACAGCGCTGAGCAAACCCTTTGGCGCTATATAAATACTGTATAATAATAATAATTCCCTATTAAGTAATATGTATCCTTGAAATGCTGGTAAATCCCTGTCCCTGGACATGTGACCATAGAAAAGCCACAAGCATGTAGTTTCTGCTGACTTCTAGGGACCTGGAGGACAGATGTCAGTGGATGTCAGTCCCTCAGGGTCTTCTGGCAGAGTCGCATCATCAGTACCTTGGCAAGAAATGCTGAAAATAAATACCAACTCCAGTTAAAATTGTATTTACTTATTTATTTGACAGTAGTAAAGAATTTGAAACCCTTTCAGGTTTTTAGATCTGTCAGTTTCTTTCGGAAAATGTATGTGGGATAAATCCCCCCCCCCCCCCCCAGCAGATTATCCAACAGCAATCAATTTCTTTTTCTTCCCCACTAAGAAAAAAGGATACTTTCAATTTTTTGTCTAGAGTCGGGCTTGTATATTACAGAACGAGTGTAAGAGTTCGGCTTTTCCTCATACAAAGCTGTCCACGTTGCCTTTCTTTTTCCACACGTGTCTATAATCTGAGTTGTTCTGGTGTATGTCATGTTGTATGCACTTGATTGATTTCCTCAGAAATCAACAGATCAGGGTGGAGTCGCCATCTCTGTAATTGCCCTTCAGTTCAGCCTTTGGCACAGTTACCCGTGTTGCACTGAGTAACCAGACTTTGTTGCTCTACTGTAAAAAACGATTAATCTGTAGTGAATAAGGCAGGCCAGAGACGGCGCAAATTTCTTTCCTGCAACC
Organism: Staurois parvus; assembly: GCF_062004578.1. Taxonomy (NCBI): domain Eukaryota; kingdom Metazoa; phylum Chordata; class Amphibia; order Anura; family Ranidae; genus Staurois; species Staurois parvus. Next base: position 97,057 of record NW_028319754.1, on the reverse strand, counting down.
ACAGGTTGCACCCCGGGGTGTATTTACCACAAGGCATTGGCCTAGGGAGGCATTTTTCAGGGGGACAGCACTGCCACCCAGAAGAAGGGACGGAAGAAGGGACACATGCACCATGGGGAGCAGGTGGGATCCAAGAGAGTCTGCGGGCTGCTTGACGGTGTATGCAGAGCCTGACTCTTGTTCCCAGGGATGTCTTCCGATTGCCCAACGGATCAAATTCAAAATGCTCACACTAACGTACAAAGCTGTCCATAATACTGCCCCAAACTACATCACTGACCTAATATCCAAATACCACCCAAAATGCACTCTCCGCTCCTCACAAGACCTCCTTCTCTCTAGTTCCCTGGTCTCCTCCTCCCATGCCCTCCTCAAGGACTTCTCCAGGGCATCACCCATCCTCTGGAACTCCCTACCCCAATCCATCAGACTATCACCTACTCTCCTCTCCTTTAGCCGCACCCTGAAAACCCATCTCTTCAGGGAAGCCTACCCCACCCCCTGCTAATTGCCGACCTCCTCCACTCTTCCTACCACTCCATCCCCCACAGCTATCTCCTCCTGTGCCACTATCCCCTCCCTCCTAGATTGTAAGCTCCAAGGAGCAGGGCCCTCGATCCCCTTGTGTATTGTATTGTTATTGTTCTGTCACATGTTCTGTCCCCCTCTGTAATGTACAGCGCTGAGCGAACTATTGGCGCTTTATAAATACTGTATAATAATAATAATAATAATGTCTGGAGCTGCGAAGGGGAGTGTCTTTCTCAGTAGCGTCGGGGTGGGGGTAGGGGGTGGTTTGCCGGTGTATGGGGGGAGATGGTAGTGGAAGCCACTCTTGGGGGGCCAGGGGCGTTGTTGGTCAATGTCAGGCTCTCTCTTTGGGTGAGGTTGGGGGGGGAATTTTTGTGTTGCCTAGGACAGCACAAAACCTAAATACGCCACTGGTTGCAGTTAAGAAAATTGCTCGATTCCCCCATCAACACAGAAAGTTTTGACAGGGGAATCCGTCCTGCCGAGCTATTGTGTTCTCCCGCCAGGGCCGGGATTTGGGTGGACAAAGGAATCCGTCCCCACTGAGAGAAGACTGTGATTATTGCTGGCAGCTAGAACAGCCGCTAGCGATAATCGCATGTAATATCCAGCAGGCTGGTTGTACCCAAATTGATCGATTGTTCAACTGGGGTACATTCAGCCTGCCCATACATGGTTCAAAACTAGGTAGAGATTCAAACTGTCTATGGCCAGCTTAAGAAAATCAGTTTCCCAGTGATGCCCAATATCACAGCGAGATCATTATGCTTTCTTACGACCTCAAGTATTTTTCTCTCATCTCTTCAGGAACACAGGAAGTCTTTAAAATGATTGTAAAGCATTGTTTGTTTGTTTGTTTTTTAATTAAAATAATAAACATGTCATACTTACCTGCAATGTTTTTTCACAGAGCAGCTCCAATTCTGCCGGCACTACTGGTTCCTCTTCTTCGATGAGTGCTCCCATAGAAAGCCACTTTCTATGGGGGCATTCGTGGGGGCTCAGTTCCAAACTGCCCTGTCTGCGTCTATAGACACCCCCTCCACCCACTCTCTCCTCGCAGAATTTGATTGACAGCAGCGGGAGTTGGCTGCTATTAATCTGCCCTGTGAGGAGGGAGAGAGCCGCTGCTCTCGGGCATAGCACTGGATCGAAATTGGGTCATGCATGCACATTGCGCTCTCTCTTCCCACCACACAGCATCAAGGAAACATCTGCGCCCTGCTGCTCCTGTGTGCAATGAGCCACGTGCACTTTAAGCATTGATAGTAACATAGAAGAGTGATGGCAGAAAAAAAAAACAAGTGGATCAAGTCTGCCCCTTTTTTAATTATATATATATATATATATATATATATATATATATACACACTATACACTCATATCTTGCACCCCTTGGCAGCTGAATGGAGCGGTGGGGAAGCGTATTAGTGAACCTCTTATTTGCCCACTGTGAAGGCCTGCATTAAAGTGAACCTCTTATTTGCCCGCTGTGAAGGCCTCTGTTAAAGTGAACCTATTTGCCCTCTGTGAAGGCCAGCATTAAAATGAACCTCTTATTTGCCCACTGTGAAGGCCTGCGTTCAGATGAACCTCTTATTTGCCCACTGTGAAGGCCAGCATTAAAGTGAACCTCTTATTTGCCCACTGTGAAGGCCTGGATTAAAGTGAACCTCTTATTTGCCCACTGTGAAGGCCAGCATTAAAATGAACCTCTTATTTGCCCACTGTGGAGGCCTGCATTAAAGTGAACCTCTTATTTGCCCACTGTGAAGGCCAGCATTAAAGTGAACCTCTTATTTGCCCACTGTGAAGGCCTGGATTAAAGTGAACCTCTTATTTGCTCACTGTGAAGGCCTGGATTAAAGTGAACCTCTTATTTGCCCCCTGTGAAGGCCTGGATTAAAGTGAACCTCTTATTTGCTCACTGTGAAGGCCTGGATTAAAGTGAACCTCTTATTTGCCCACTGTGAAGGCCTGGATTAAAGTGAACCTCTTATTTGCTCACTGTGAAGGCCTGGATTAAAGTGAACCTCTTATTTGCCCACTGTGAAGGCCTGGATTAAAGTGAACCTCTTATTTGCTCACTGTGAAGGCCTGGATTAAAGTGAACCTCTTATTTGCCCACTGTGAAGGCCTGGATTAAAGTTAGCCTCTTATTTGCCCACTGTGGAGGCCTACATTAAAGTGAACCTCTTATATGCCCACTGTGAAGGCCAGCATTAAAATGAACATCTTATTTGCCCACTGTGAAGGCCTGCATTAAAATGAACATCTTATTTGCCCACTGTGAAGGCCTGCATTAAAATGAACATCTTATTTGCCCACTGTGAAGGCCAGCATTAAAATGAACATCTTATTTGCCCACTGTGAAGGCCTGCATTAAAATGAACATCTTATTTGCCCACTGTGAAGGCCTGCATTAAAATGAACATCTTATTTGCCCACTGTGAAGGCCTGCATTACAGTGAACCTCTTATTTGCCCACTGTGAAGGCCTGCATTACAGTGAACCTCTTATTTGCCCACTGTGGAGGCTTGCATTAAAGTGAACCTCTTTTGTGCCCACTGGGGAGGCCTGCATTAAAATGAGCCTCTTATTTGCCCACTGTGGAGGCTTGCATTAAAGTGAACCTCTTATTTGCCCACTATGAAGGCCTGGATTAAAGTGAGCCTCTTATTTGCCCACTGTGAAGGCCTGCATTAAAGTGAACCTCTTATTTGCCCACTGTGAAGGCCTGGATTAAAGTGAACCTCTTATTTGCCCACAGCAGCCAACCACCTACTGATTTTTCTCTTTTAATGGAGGCGATTGGACTGTGTACAAGTAATTCTAAATGGTTGATGGCCACAGAGCGCACCTCAAAACGTGTCCCAGCGTCCTCCAAAAAACTAAGCTTGTCTTCAGCTGCCTTTAGGTGTACTGTGACTTTAATTTGCAAATCCAGTGCAGCGAGATGTGTATCCCTTCACTTGCTTCTTACCAAAACATTCTGTACATGGACAATAAATGATGGTTAGATGTACTAAAGCAACCACTAAAATCCAATAGTTAGCTGCCATTACTCCCACATGAAGCAGTTACTTTTATGTGCCATAGCTACACTTCCACTTCACAATTATGTATTCAGATCTACCCACCACTGCATAGAAAATGAGACCGCTGACATTTTTATAACTTTGCTGTGTCCTGTCACTTTAGGTTAGCTGCCATTTTTGGCTAAAGTAGGCTCAAACTATATAGATTATAAACATTAAGCTCAGCCTTGGAAAATATCTTCCCCAAAAAATATATATGAGAATCTCCACTTCCTTATGTGTTGTTCTGCCAAGGTTTTTCAAAAATATCCAGCATAATCTTTTTTTGCCATTGTTCATTCTGTAACCCAAATTTTCCAATCTCCTGAGTAAAGCACTGAGGAAGTGAGCACAGATTCCCTATATGCATTGGCCTTGTATATGCTTTAAGGCAGAACTCCAGGAATTTTTTTTTTCCACCTGGTTGTCCACCTACACTGACAGGCCGGGCAAGGAGAGCATTCATCAGAGAAGCAGCCAAGAGTCCCATGGGAGCTGCAGAGATCCACAGCTTGGGTAGGAGAATCTGTCCACAGGACAACTATTAGTCATGCACTTCACAAATCTGTCCTTTATGGAAGAGTGACAAGAAGAAAGCCATTGTTGGAAGAAAGCCATAAGAAGTCCCGTTTGCAGTTTGTGAGAAGCCATGTGAGGGAAACCGCAAACGTGCAAGTAGGGGCTCTGGTCAGAGGAGACCAACATGGGACTTTTTGGCCTAAAAGCAAAATGCTATGTGTAACAGAAAACTAACATTACACATCTCCCTGAACACACTATCCCCACCGTGAAACATGGTGGTGGCAGCATCATGTGGTGGGGATGCTTTTCTTCAGCAGGGACAGGGAAGCTGGTCAGAGTTGATGGGAATATGGATGGAGCCAAATACAGGGCAATCTTAGAAGAAAACCTGTTCGAGTCTGCAAAAGACTTGAGACCGGGGCGGAGGTTCCCCTTCCTGCAGGACAACGACCCGAAACATCCAGCCAGAGCGACAAAGGAATGGTTCCGATCAAAGCATCTTCATGTGTTGGAATGGCCCAGTCACAGTCCAGACCCAAATCCAATGGAGAATCTGTGGCAAGACTGAAAAATTGCTGTTCGCAGACGCCCTCCATCCAATCTGACAGAGCTTGAGGGATTCTGCAAAGAAGAATGGACAGACATGTCCCTCTCTAGATGTGCAAAGAGACATCCCTAAAAAGACTTGCAACTGGAATTGCAGCGAAAGGGGGTCCTACAAAGTATTTGCTCCGGGGGCCTGAATACAAATGCATGCCACACTTTTCAGATATCAATTTGTATAAAATTTTGCAAACCATTAATCATTTTCCTTCCACTTCATAATTATGTGCCATTTTGTGTTGGTCTGTCACATAAAATCCCAAACAAATACATTTATGTTTTTGGTTGTAACATGACAACATGTAGAAAATTTCAAGGGGTATGAATACTTTTTCAAGGCACTGTATTTTCAAAAGGGTGTCAATTCCTGGAGTTCTGCTTTAATGAATAATTAAGCCTTTACACTGAGAACTGTGAGAGACCCCCTTAGGTGTTGCCCTTCACTATTTGGGTGATTGTTTGGGTGGTTCATGGTTGTGGATAAGGGGGTACCACCAGTCCTACTGTATGGGGCCCAGGTCAGCAGGGGGGCCCTGGCAGCTAGGTGAATTGGATGTGGGCAGGGAGATTGATCGGCAATTACTGGAACCGATCCCCTGTATGGCTGTCTCTGCAGCAGCTGAAAGTTGGCTTCTTCTCCTCTCCCTCCTTGGCTTTCAGCTGCTGCAGAGAGAACTATGCAGGGAAACAGTTACAGTAATTGCCCATCACCCACCTTGTCCTCCATACATTTCCCTCTGCTGCCCCCACCTCTGTGATGTTGCCGGCTTCCCTCCTCTCCTTCCCACCGGCAGCTGCAAGCATACAAAAGGATCCTTCAGGATGGAGATTGGGGGAGAGGGTCTGGTAAATATGTCACATTTACCAACCCCTTCCTTTCCTGAATGAACACAATGAGTAATTGGTACCAATCACTGTGTTCATAATTGAAGCATAGTAAACTGTGTTTTTTTGTGGGAATGGGGGGTGTTGTCAGGTTGGCTGTAGGGGGCCCCTGTGCTTTGGAGGTCCCTGTCAGGTTGGCTGTATGGGGCCCTGTGGTTTCTAACAGCAGCTCTGCGGTGGTTTACTACCTCCCCCTAGTCCACATTGTGACAGCAGTACGGGGATCTTCTCCCCACATCTACTGTAACAATTTTTTTAAAATTGCGGCCATGTTGGGCTCTGCCCACTTGGCCGCATCATTCATTCACAGAGTTCTGTGAATGAGGGAGCTACAGCTACTAGCAGCTATTGTGACTGATGGCTTGCAGTTTTCAATGAAGTACCAGCACGCTGATATATGCTCTAGGTCAGGGGTCTGCAACTTTTAAGACATAAAGAGCCACTTGGACCCGTTTCCGAAGGGAAAAAAAAGACTGGGAGCCGCAAAACCATTGCAACATTTAAAACAAATCCGACACTGCATATATTGTTTCTTACCTTAATGCTATATACAGGATCGTGCAGTTAGCTTCATCCCCCATATAGTAATTCATCCCCCATATAGTAATTCATCCCCCATAGTAATTCATCCCCCATATAGTAATTCATCCCCCCTATAGTAATTCATCCCCCATAGTAATTCATCCCCCCTATAGTAATTCATCCCCCATATAGTAATTCATCCCCCCTATAGTAATTCATCCCCCCTATAGTAATTCATCCCCCATATAGTAATTCATCCTCCATAGTAATTCATCCCCCATATAGTAATTCATCCCCCATAGTAATTCATCCCCCATATAGTAATTCATCCCCCCTATAGTAATTCATCCCCCATAGTAATTCATCCCCCCTATAGTAATTCATCCCCCATATAGTAATTCATCCCCCCTATAGTAATTCATCCCCCCTATAGTAATTCATCCCCCATATAGTAATTCATCCTCCATAGTAATTCATCCTCCTTATAGTAATTCATCCTCCATAGTAATTCATCCCCCATATAGTAATTCATCCCCCATAGTAATTAATCCTCCATAAAATAATTCATCCCCCATAGTAATTCATCCCCCCTATAGTAATTAATTCCCCATATTGTCTCAATTCACTTACCTTTGCTCCGCGCGTTCCTCTCGCTGTGTTCCCGCGCTGTGTTCCGGTCTTCAGGGCGGACTGTGAGAGGAGTTCGTCACGCTTCCCCGCCTACATCCTGGCTGCCCCGCCTACATCCTGACAGCTAATGTTCCACGCTCCGCGGGCCGGATTAAAAGAGTCCTGACTTTTGAGGCGGCCGCCCGAGAGGAGGGAGGGGAGCGGGCGCCCGGCACACAGAAGAGCCGCATGTGGCTTGCGATCCGCGGCTTGCCGACCACTGAAACCCTATTGCCTGTCACCTGGTGGGCAGTGTGCTCCGGAGCCGCAGCAAAGATGAAAAAGAGCCGCATGCGGCTCTGGAGCCGCGGGTTGCCGACACCCGCTCTAGGTAGTTCATTGATCCTCCCTGTCATTTAGTAACTTCTTGTTCGTACGAGGTATGGGAAGACAGCTACACTGACAGTCTGCAGGAGCCTGACATTGCACCCATGATCTGCTGATCATGGGTGAAATGCTCTGCAGGTACCCAATAAAAAATAAATGCACATTTTTTTTTACCTGCAAAAAGATGTACATTTAATATTTATTCTTAACAGGTAAAGTTATCCATTAACTGTTTCAGTTCTTTTTTTTTTTATTTTCTTTTTTTTTTTTTAGAAAGATATTTAACCCCTGCAAGACTGATCATCAGAACTGTTCCTAGCATGTGAGGTCAGCCCAAGTGTGCAGAGCCTGTGTCTGGGTAGAGAGGGGGTGAGATCCTTGAAGGCTCCCCATCAATCATCAGCAGAGAAGGGGGAACCACAACCTGAGCAGTGACACCAGGACACCCCCCCCCCGGCAGGACACAGGGCGCGGTGGGTGGGTTTCATTCAATCTGAATTTAGCAATATTATTAAATTAAAATGTTGAAAAATACATTTATAAACTTGTAAACTAACACAAAAAAAAAATTGACCAAAGACCATTATAATTTTTTCAGCTTGGCCCTTTGAAACATAAGGCATTTGCATACCATCGCTGCCTTCACACGTGTAATCAACAAGAGGACTTTTCCTTGTTTTAGGACAGTGGGTGGAGGGACCATTTAAATAATTCATTTTGCCACTGTGGCCAACTGCGCATTCATTTCCACTGGTGTTTAGCACAAATAGATTATAAAATTATACTGCCATTTATTCCAGCCTGCAAACATCTGCTTCTAGCTTTTTCCATTGTCGCTTCAAGATTTGGGAATCTTGTTTTCTCTAAAGCATGTCTGTATGAACAATGAGACAAATTTTTCAGCCTTTTTATTTTTTTTTTTATTTTCTGGATTTTGATGAACGTGTTTTGCCATCTCTTTTAAGATGGCAGTGCTGTACTTTTATAAATATTTGACTTACATATACAGTAATATATTTCCTGAGTTATAATAAGCACCATGAGACAACCGCTCGGTTTGTTTTGCGGCTGGTATCTCAGCCAGGGGGGGACTGACCATTTGGAGACTCGGGCACTGCCCGAGGGCCCGGGGTCAGTAGGGGACCCCATGAGATGCCCCTGGGACCTTTTTCATAGGCTTTTTTGAGTTTGGGCAAGGACACAGGGGCCCCATGATCCCCTATTGCCCGGGGGCCCCATGAGTTGTCAGTCCGCCCCTGATCTCAGCAATATGCGTATTTTGTTTGCAGGATCTGCTTACCTTTCAGGGCAGAGGGGATCCTGCTGCAGAATGAGGTGAACATTCAGAATAGGGTGGTTTTTTTCATGCATCACCAGGGGTAATTGAAGCCTAAATGTCCAAACCAAAGTTAGGAGCACCGGATCCCCGTCAGACCTGCAAAATTAGGCAGCTCTGATTTAAAATTTATTGGGGGGCCTTGGTTTCCTCTTAAAAGGAATGGACCTCCATATTGCGGCGCGCATTAACCCACCTCATAGAACTGCACAGATAAGAAAAGGCGCTTAGTCGGTTAACCCTTTGAGGACCAAGGGACGTATTTGTCCCATGTTTTTAATTGCGTGTATCATCTGATTAAGAACTTAAATCTTTTTTTTTTTTTTTGGTTTGAGTCAAAATATTAGTTCTTGTCAACAAACAACAAATGGATCTAGCTTTTTGCCAATTATTTCATGAAATGGCTTAGTTACAGCAACTGAAGTGTACAAACTTAAAAAACCAAAAAATTGATTCTTTTGGCGTTCCAAAATCTTACGGTCCTCAAAGGGTTAACATTACTATTCACTTTTTGGAGGAGATTTACTAAAGCTGCTGCGTGCAGAATCTGGTGCAGCAGTGCATAAAAACCAGCTTCCAGGTTTTATTGTCAAAGCTTAACCCCTTGGCACCGTCGCCTCCCGGCCCGTTAAGGGGTTCAGAAGCCGGGAGGCGGGGATTTAAGGTCATGTGACCGCCGTGATTCGCCGTCACAGCGGTCACATGATCAGGAAAGGTTCAGATCTCCTCTTTCCGTGAGTACCGGACGTGTGCTGGGAGCGTGCAGGGCGCGCGCTCTCAGCACATATGTTTTTCTTAATTGCACGCAAATGTGCGGGCGCTCGGCGTCAAGGCCAGGAGGCCGCACATTTGAGTGCGGCCGGTGCGAAGAGGTTAAAGTGATACTAAAGTCTTGTTTTTTTTTTTTCTCTTAAAAATAACAAACATGTTACATTTATGTGCTGTGTGTGGTGGTTTTGCACAGAGCAGCCTGAATCTTCCTCTTCTCGGGTCCCCCTTCAGCGCTCCTGGCCCTTCCCTTCTGTCGGGTGGGCTACGTGGCCATTCACACACAGAACTGCTGCTTGGCCCCGCCCTGGTCCCCTTCCTCTCCTGCTTGGTTCATTGGCTGTGATAGCAGCTCGAGCCAAAGGCTCCTGCTGCTGCCTCAGCCAATCAGAAGTGACCGTCCCTGGAGAACCGAGGCTGTCCTGGACACTGCTGGATTAAGAAGGGGCTCAGGTAAATGTTAGGGGGGGCTGCTACACACAGAAGGATTTTTACCTTTTAGAATGCATGAAGATAAAAATCTTTGAGATTTTACTTCACACTTTACACTTTGATTGAACGAGTTGAAGTTAGGAGCTGATTGGTTACTGTGAACAGCAGCACCAGAATCTGTGTGCACCAGTTTTGGTAAATCTCCCCCTATATCTAATTTGCCTACCTGAATAAAATATTTTTTCTTAAAAGTGGAACTAAATGTAAAAAATTTAAATGTTGACCAGGCAGTCCTTTTATTGCAGAAAAGACTTGCATTGTCTCTTCTGCAATAAAATACACTTGCCTGCCTATTTGCAATCCTCTGAGAAATGTACATGTTTAAGTTTACATTTCCAGCACAGTGCCAGTGTACCGGGATGAATGACTCCCAAGTCCCATGAGTAGGAGGGACGTCATCCCGCACCAGTCAATCAAGACGGCTGGAAACCAGCATCGGTAAGAAGCCAGGGATAAGATGTCGGTGCCAGCGAGGGATCAGGAAGGCATTGGACCGTTGGAGAATAGGTGAGTATTTCTGCCTTTAGTTCCACTTTAACCCCTTCACGCCTAAGGGTAAAACAAATCTAAATGCCTAAGCACAATTTTGCAACGTTGACCTGTGTTAGTAAAACCGTACATGTCATCGTAACTACTTTGTACATCCAGGTGGATTATACCGCGTATTTTTCAGGACAAATTGGGCTTTCATTTGGTGGTAAATGGTAATGGATATCTCCTGATTTTTTTTTATTATCAAAGGAAAACTGGCCCAAAATAGTAAAAAAAATTATAATTTTTTTTAATTTAGCTGTGTGTTTCTTGTTACTACCAAAACCTACCATCAAAGAACAACCCAAAATACATTTTCCAGCTCTTGACGATCGCAGTGATACCATATATGTGTATGTTATTTGTTGTTTGTACCCGGAGTACAGCCCAGAAACAATAGTGCGCATTTTGTTTTTTTGCTTACCTAAAACACACTGACATCAATTTTTTTTTAAATCCTGACCTTTGACCTTGACCTTTGACCCTGACCTTGACCCAAACACTTACCCTGACACTGAACTAGATCAAACCTTGATCTTGATATTTTTTCTTTTTTTTATTTTCTTTTTTAATATTTATCTTCTTTTTTTTCTTTCTTTGACCCTGACCCAAACACTTACCCTGACACTGAACTAGATCAAACTTTGTTCTAGGTATTTCTTCTTTATTTTTTATGTTATTTTTTAATATTTATTTATCTTTTTTTTTTTAACAAACATTTTTTTTCCCCCTCTATCCCAGCAGTTAGAGAGATACAATGTAAAAAACAAGGAGGCCAGGCTGTATAGAGACTGATCACTGTAATATCCAATCAGATGCTATCACAACGATCATGTGACCGGGAATCGGGAGTCTCAGGTCCTGATCATTAGAACGGGACCCGGGGCTCTCAGTGATACCGCGGTCTTTGTTCTAGGAGTGTGCTGTGCGGCGCGCTCCCAGCAGAAAGATAAGTTCGCAAATATGCGGCCCCACGGAAAAAAGCCCAGTTCTGTGAGGCCGCATATTTGTGTTACGTCTGCGTCAAGGGGTTAAGTACATATAACAAATAGATTTTGATTTACTGCAAACAAATACACTAAGATTTTTATTATAGGCTGATAAATGGACAGAAATGTAAAAAAATAAATTTCGTTGGGCATTTTAATTTTGTAATAAAAGTCACTCTAATCTTACTGTCTTTCACTATAAGTGCTGCAGCTGTCAGAGTGAGAGGCACAGTGACAGCTAAGGCGGCAGGTATGTTATGTAAACAAAAACATGTGATCACCCTCATTGACTGCCATGGTAATCACATGATGAGGAACCAGCCAACATGCTTCCAGATTGTTGGTGTGAGACCATTGCTGTCAGTGGCAAAGTGGTCTTGAATACTTACCCTTGCGGCCACTTACCTTTGCTAAATTCAGGAGCTATGCTGGCTGAAACATCTTTAGCACCCGGCACACTTCCATATGTGAGAAATAAGTTGAACAGCGCTACTACTTCCAACTGTGACAATCTATTGTATAAACAATATCTTAAAGGGTATTATATGACAAATGGCATTTATATGAATCATAAAAATATTACAAATTACAATAAATATTAATATCATTCAATATAAAGTGTCCCGTATGATAAATCTCCAAAAGATCATTCAGTCTGTGCAAACAAAAAACAAAAAGTACAATGTCCAATATAAAATGTAACATTGAAACCGAGAACAATCCTTCCTAATCCTTTGTTATTTCACAAAACTTAGTTCTCTTCATCACCAAATGTACCAAATAAACTCCTCAGAGGAAGGTGCTGGTAATGTTGTAAACCAGCTAAAAACGCATATGGCTCTGGGAGTTGGGATCTGCAGCTCATTTAGGTTCAGCAATTTCCTTTCAGGGATCTCTTTAAACTGTCATTCCACATTTTCTCATCACATCACATGAAGGAGGAAGAAAAAGAGGCTTGCATAGTGTAAAACCACCTAAGAAAGTTTATCTTATAAAAACACTCATAACATTCGCAATGATATGTGTCTCCACTGACACTAGTATAACAGGTTCAGTCATGTATCTGACCTGAATCAGTCCATGATCTCAGTCTGCAAGCACATACATACTGCATGACGAAACGCGTAGGGTGGAGCTTGGACATGACGTCACCACGCATGCTGGGTCCATGCTCGTCCTGAGATCACGTCCAAATCGGCTCGGCTACTTGATTGAACCTGTTTTACTAGTGTCAGTGGAGACACGTATCATTGTGAGTGTTATGAGTGTTTCTATCAAATAAAAGTTTTTAGATGGTTTTACACTTAAAAAGGGAGGGGTGGGACTTGAATGTGACATCACCACACACACCAGGTGTCACAAGTTAGCCTGCAGCCTCTTGTGTGTTTATTCTTACCTCCTTGCTGCTCTTGATTCCTTCACATGTGTGTTTGTCTGTGCTAACCTGTGGGCGTCGTCTGCTATCCTCTGGGTTTTATGCCCTTCTCTTTCATCACTTCCTGGCCCGCCTCCTAGCTGGCTTGTCTATTTAAGACATGCTCAGTCTGTCCCACTTTGCCTGAGCAACGGCTTGTTGTTGGAGCTCCCATGTGTTTCTGCTGCGAATCCTATATAGTCTATCTGTGTACCGACCCCGGCTTCGTTCCTGACATTGCATGTTTTCCGCCTGTCCTGACCTCGGCTTGCCTACTGGATTCCCTGTGTCTTCTCCCGTTGTACTCTGCTCCCGCTAGCGGTCTCCTCTACCTCAGCTGGGTGTACCTGGGGGCCGCGACCTGGTCCCAGCCTGCTGCAAGTCCATCCCCACCATCAGGAGCCCTGGTGAACAAGTAGGCTGGGGCTTAGACTCTGCGCCCTGGGGAACCCCAAGTTGTGGATCAAAAGAGCTCACTACCACAGGTGCTGACACCAGGTCTGTACTCGTGGCCTGAGATCGTAACCGGATTAGTTTTTTTCTTGGCACAGAGTCTTCAATGCACCTTTTTTGGGGGGGATTTATTATACAGGACACTTTATATTGAATGATATTAACCCCTTCACGCCTAAGGGTAAAACAAATCTAAATGCCTAAGCACAATTCTGCAACGTTGACGTGTTAGTAAAACCGTACATATCGTCACAACTACTTTGTACATCCAGGTGGATTATACCTTGTTTTTTTCAGGACAAATTGGGCTTTCATTTGGTGGTAAATGGTCATGGATAGCTCCTAATTTTTTTTTATTATTAAAGGAAAACTGGGCCAAAATAGTAAAAAAAATCATTTTTTTAAATTTAACTGTGTGTTTCTTGTTACGACCATAACCTACCACCAAAGAACAACTCAAAATACATTCTCCAGTTCTTGACGATCGCAGCGATACCATATATGTGTATGTTATTTGTTGTTTGTACCCGTAGTACAGTCCAGAAACAACAGTGCGCATTTTGTGTTTGTCTTTTTTTTTTTATATAAAACACACTGTCACTGACATTGACATTAACACTAACTGACACTGATACCAATTTTTTTTTAAATCCTGACCTTTGACCCTGACCTTTGCCCTTGACCCTGACCTTTGACCCTGACCTTGACCCAAACACTAACCCTGGTACTGAACTAGATCAAACCTTGATCTAGGTATTTTTCTTTATTTTTTCTTTTATTTTTTAATATTTATTTATCTTTTTTTTTTTTTTTACAAACTTTTTTTTCTCTCTCTGTGTCAGGAGTTCGAGAGATACAATGTATCTCTCTTCTCCATTCATAGAGAGAGAGAAAACAAGGGGGCCGGGCTGCACAGTGATTGATCACTGTGATAGCCAATCAGAGGCTATCACAGCGATCACGTGACCCGGAATCGGGAGTCCCGGGTCCCGATCGTTAGAACGGGACCCGGGGCTCTCAGTGACACCGCGGTCTTGGTGCTGGGAGCGCGCCGAGCGGCGCACTCCCAGCACAAAGACAGGTACGCAAATATGCGGCCCCACGGAAAAAAGCCCAGGTCTGTGAGGCCGCATATTTGTGTTACGTCGGCGTCAAGGGGTTAATATTATTTTATTGTGTTTTTGATATTTTTATGATTTTATATGAACTTCATTTGTCATATAATGCACATTGTACTTTAAGATATTGTTGGCACGATACATTGTCACAGTTGGCGAAATCAGCGCCGTTCATTTTACTTTTCATATTTTTTGATGTTTAAATCAAATAGGACAGCAGCTGCACTTTGATTTATTCAGAGATACTGTGGTGCAGTTGTGGGGGAAGCCAGGCGCTTGACACTCCCTTATGATCTTTTAGCCAGGGTAGCGCTTGAAGACAACAGAGACCTGCAGCAGTTGAGGTAAGTATTAAAGGATGAGTTCACCTTTGGGAACATGTTACATGTTCCACCTGTTTTTAGGGTGGAACATGTAAGGGCTCATGTACACTGCAGCTGCTAAACGAACGTCCAGGAGCTGTTCATTGTTCTTTTCAGCAGCCCCTGAACTCTCCCTAATGTTCTCCTATGTGTCCGTGCACACATCATCATTTACAGGCAGTTGAGTTTGCAGTCATTTTTTTGGAACGCACCAAACTTGTGTTTCAAACGCCGAACGCATATAAATGCTTGTAAACGCGGTTAACCGCGTTTATAAACCTTTGCGTTTAGAAGCGTTTTTTAACTTCCATATCGAGTGTTGTCCAGAGCCCTTTTTTCATCAGAAATGCATGCAAAGCATTTCCCATGTATTCAAATGGACCCGGTACACCAGCGCAGTCAGTTCCAGGTTTGGCGTGAAGGAAACAATGGTAGAACGCGCCGCATTATACTCATGATGGGATCCATAGTGAATACACCCAGAAAAGACAGGTCATCTCCACACATACTGCTCTCTCTGCTTCTGCTCTCTCTATTCCTCTCAAAATGTTTGAAATAGTGAATTATTTACTATTTTTCAGTGCTTTGGGAAGGTCTCCTGATTTTATCTTTTAAAAACGCTTCTAAACACAAACGCGGTATGCAATCGCGGTTCAACTGACTTTTTTAACCTACGTTTTCCAGCAGTCAGTTTCCATCGTTCAGAAGAGTTTTCCTAACGCCCCGTGTACATGAGCCCTAACATGTTCCCATAGCTGCAGACGTGCCCCCCTCCCTCTGACAGATAGTACGGGGAGAGGTTTCCCCATACTATCTGTCAGATTTGAAAACCGCGTGGCCATGCGGGGCTCCGCCCACAAGGCCACGGCACTCATTCAGAAAGTTCTGTGAATGAGTGCCTACAAGTCCCGTTAGTCTTAGCTGTGGGCTTGTAGCTTTCAATGAACTACGGCATTGTGAAGCGCCGTAGAAGTTCATTGAAGTTTCCTGTTAGTATATCTGCTTGTTTGTACATCCCGTATGGCAAGCAGATATTCTGACAGGTCTGCAGGAGACCTGCATGGCATCAGCAATCTACTGATCGCTGCTGCAGTGCTGTCCAGCCTCCTGCAGGCAAAAATAATAAATGCACAATTTTTTACATGCAAAAAAAAAAATGTATATTTATTATTTTTGTCAAAAAGGTGAACTTATCCTTTAATCTTTTATTTTTCAAAGAAGCACACTTTAAAGTAGTCACAGAGCCGCTTCTCATCTCCCATGTATTCAGTATTCATGAAGCCCCGACTGTTCTACATTTTTATAGCTGGATAATTCTTTTTTATTGGCTAATTCCATCGGCTTCCCCATTGGCTCATAAATCAGGACTAATACTGGTTGTATATGGTATGGAGTCTCTAGTAGAATTTACTGCTGTTTACTGAATATTTAACTAACCGCAGATTCTTCCATCTGTCTCCCTGCAATGTTCAGTTCTGCGCTTCATTCTAATGCACCCCATAAGCTGACAGGGAAAAAATGTTACTTTGCCGTTACAGCTGGGGATAATTTATCGGGACATAAAACTTGAGAACATTCTTTTGGACTCCAGCGGTCACGTGGTATTGACAGACTTTGGGCTCAGCAAGGAGTTCCTGTCTGATGAGGTGAGTTAATTGCTTGTTTATATGCTGACTTGAGGAGAAGCTGTAGTGTATTTTCAGTATTATTTACCTTTTGTATTTTTTTACCTGGGCATATTTTTTGTTCATTCTGAGTTTAAATGTAGGTACATATAAAAAGCAGGTATAGACTGAAGGAGTAATAACAGATATCTATTACAGAATACAATCTCACAGCTTCAGATTACAATATCAATCCAGGGATATGGAAGAGGAAGGGATAAGGTGCTCAGCTCCAATTGTGGCAGTAAATTTAGATGCATTGAAGTAGGGTTGCACTGATACCGGTATCGGTGCCGATAATAGGCATTTGCATGAGTATCAGTACTTGTGCAAATGCACCGAAACTAAAAACCGATATCTTCCAGCTCGGTTCTTTCAGCTGTCAGCAGGATTCCCCCACTGACAGCATGAGAGTATACAAAATACACACCGCAGGACCGAGGGACAGGTAAGTAGCTGTTTATTAAAAGTCAGCAGCTATAGTTTTTGTAGCTGCTGACTTCTATTTTTTGACAGGGTGAGTGGAACTCCTCTTTAATATCATTCCACTCATGCTCAATCCTCTACCACTCCAATGTAACACTGCAGAGGCCCCTCCTGGATATCCAGCAATCTCCCAATGACCTTCCCATCTCCCTCCTCTTCCCCTGACTGGCTCACTGATTTCCCAGAAGTATGCACTAAGATACGAGTCAGATTTCCAGCATCCCCTGCAACACAAATGTCATTTTTGGTGAGATACTCCCAATAGGAAATCACATCTGTAACGGAACCAGACCCCGACTGCACTAGGGTATTTCCGTTAGTCTCCCGCTTCCCTGTCCGAACACAGATCCACGGACACCACCGCTGACCATACAAGACGAAACCGTACCAGACTCGTATGAAAGACAGGAAATAGACTGCTTTATTTTAACATAGATACAAGATATATCCCATCCACGGACATCAGCTCAAACTGCCGTTGTGAAGTGCCGATTGCATCCTCTTCCTGTAGCTCCTGCAGTGCTGATTGTTGTGGGCAGAGGTCAACCACGCCATGCTCTGATGCCAGCTCTTCTACTGGAGGCGTGCCGGCTGGTTCCTCCTCAGCAGAAAAGTCGATCAAATCCCCAGTCTCTGGAACTGGTGTCTGGGGATAGGGGTTCACCATCTCCTGTCCGTGGAACTCAGAAGATGTTACCAGTGCTGGGTAAAATTCACTAATGTTTGGCCCTGTTGCCAGTTCTTCTGCTGGAGGCTTACCAGGTTGTTTTTCCTCAGCAGAGAAGTCTATCAAATCCTCAGTCTCTGGAATTTCCACTGCTGATTCTTGGGCATGCTGCCGAACATGTTTTAGCAGTTGCCTGTATGCCCTTTCCAGAGGCAGTTCTTTCTTCAGTAGGTATTCTAGATCTGGTTCAAGCTCTGAGACCGAACATAGCCTCTCTGCCTTCTCGCAGGTCCTCAAGGGTAGGTTCTCCTTCATCGCCAAACACAAAAAGATCTGTAAGGCTCTCCCACAGCAATCCAGGGCCACCAAAGTCTTATCCCTCTGGAGAGCATTCTGTTGTCACCCCTAAATATTCCTGCTCTGCGTACCATTGCAGAGACCGATACCGGTTGTCCAACTCTATCTCCTGCAGGACCAGCCTGTCCAACTCAGTCAGCCATTGCTCCTGGGGTCGCTCTCCCAGGAATGGTATTCATAACTTCTGATGGTCCCTGGCCCGTTCCCCTGGGGTTGGATAGCACTTGCCCTTGTCCATACCAGCAACCTGGAGGGCCCCTCTCCAAAGCACCTCCCAAATCCGCTGCCTGAGCTCCAGGTACTGATCCGCAGACACAGTCCTGGGGTATGTTGCAAGAACAGTCTGCAGCAGTCCTGGGAACTCTGATGCAAGGTCCATATTTCCACTGGGGTGACCGACGTCTCCTTTCCTGATCTTGAATCCCGGTGGTGGTTTGGACGTGTTCACAGCTTGGAAGCACAATCCCACCGCTTGCCACCAATGTAACGGAACCGGACCCAGACTGCGCTAGGGTATTTCCGTTAGGCTCCAGCTTCTCTGTCTGAACACAGATCCACGGACACCACCACTGACCATACAAGACGTAACAGCACCAGACTCGTATGAAAGACAGGAAATAGACTGCTTTTATTTTAACATAGATACAAGATATATACACAGGGCGGGGAAATACCTAGACAGGAAACACATCAGCAGGCCGTCCCATCAGGGGGAAGGGCTGCCGGAAACATTACATCCCATAATAGTTTTCTCCCAAGCAAGACACACAATAGAACAATGGGATGCACCACATGGCAGGGAACAATGAACAACCCCCACACAAATACACAAATATTACATCCCATAATAGTTTTCTCCCAAGCAAGACACACAATAGAACAATGGGATGCACCACATGGCAGAGCACAATGAACAACCCCCACACCAATATTAGAACATTTCACCCTGTACCCCTAACAGGCACAGGGTGACTTACACATAATGGGGATATGGGGAGCTGAGACAGGGTCTCCCCACCCCCAAAAGTCACTCCCGTCACAACATCTAAAAAGATGCAGACCCTGACACTTTTCTCATTAGAGCCCTGCAAGTGCAGCAGCTGATTGAGAATTATGAATCCACTCCCATACAGATTCTCTCTGCACATGAACACAGACAGACAAACAAACAGCTATTTATTCAGGATAGCAAAAGGTAGGAATCTGCAACAAAGTTTGTTACAATCCCTGCAATGTACATCTATCACCCAAAGGGAAATGTTTTTTTTTTTTCTCTCAACAAAAGTGTAGTTACTGATTTAGGGGATGGGGGTGGGTGAAGTGGGGTAGGATCAGGGAGGGCAAAGTAAAGGTAGGCTAAACTTTCAGCTTTAGAATGTATTTTCAGCAGTTGCGTTTTCCCTGTGAACTCCAATACAAGCGAAGCTCACGTATGAGCAGAGGCCATGGTACTTCGGTCCATGTGTTGCACCATTAGACTCCATATTGATCACATTTCAGACTTTATGAATGTCCTTGGTTCTTATAAGTACTTATTATTTGGAAAAATAAACAATCACTTTACTTTTAGAATGAAAGAGCGTACTCCTTTTGTGGGACTATAGAATACATGGCGCCAGAGATCGTCCGCGGAGGGGAATCGGGACATGATAAGGTACCTGTTATTTTTTTTCCTCCCCAATACTACAGAATATTTGCAATACCGCCTCTCTTATATGCACTGGTGTTTTTCATGTAATTGATGTAACCCCAATCACTAAACCTTATATAACCCTTAACATGTAATATGATTTAAAAAGTAATTAACTATACCTTAAATATGCAACTTTCACTAAAATATTCCCTGGTGATCTTCCGTGAATGTCATTATTTAGTCTATTCCTGTTATAGGGTGACAGTGCCCTGTCCTTGTCTACCAACTCTGTAGATGAGGGGTCTCCAAACTACAGCCCCTAGACCACATCCGGCCCGAAGCTAGGGTCAACCTTAAGGTCAGCAGAGGCTGCCTATGGTCCCCAGTTTACAGTTGTAGAGGGGAATCTGATGGAAGGGGGCACTCTGACAGGCACTCTCATGTAAGGGGGGACTCTAATGAGGATCCTGAAGTTTGTTGGACTCTGATGGGGATCCTTATGTAAAGGGGGCTCAGATGAGGACCCTAATGTAAGAAGGACTCTGATGGGGGCCCTGATGTAAGGGGGGACTTGGATAGGGGACCCTGATGTAAGGAGGACTCTGGTGGAGAGCCTGATGAAAGGAGGACTCTGATGTAAGGGGAACTCTGATGGGGGCCCTGATATAAGGAGAACTTGGATGGGGGCCCTGATATAAGGAGGACATCTATGGAGGCCCTGATGTAAGAGGGCACTCTGATGGGGACCCTTTTGAAATTAGGACTCTGATGGGGGCCCTGATGTAAGGGGGGACTTTGATGGGGACCCTAATGTAAGGAGGACTCTAATGGGGACCATGATGAAAGGAGGACTGTGATGGGGGCCCTGATGAAAGTAGGACTCTGATGTAAGGAGGACTCTTTTGTAAGGGGAACTCTGATGGGGACCCTGATGTAAGGATTCTAATGGAGGCCCTGATAAAAGGAGAACTTTAATGGGGGCCCTGATGTAAGGAGGACTCTGTAGATGAGGGGTCTCCAAACTACAGCCCGTAGGCCACATCCGGCCCAAAGCTAGGGTCAACCTTAAGGTCAGCAGAGGCTGACTATGGTACCCAGTTTACAGTTGTAGAGGGGACTCTGATGGAAGGGGCACTCTGATAGGCACCCTCATGTAAGGGGGGACTCTAATGAGGATCCTGAAGTTTGTTGGACTCTGATGGGGATCCTTATGTAAAGGGGGCTCAGATGAGGACCCTGATGTAAGAAGGACTCTGATGGGGGTCCTGATGTAAGGGGGGACATGGATAGGGGACCCTGATGTAAGGAGGACTCTGATGGAGAGCCTGATGAAAGGAGGACTCTGATGTAAGGGGAACTCTGATGGGGGCCCTAATATAAAGAGGACACCTATGGAGGCCCTGATGTAAGAGGGCACTCTGATGGGGACCCTTTTGAAAGTAGGACTCTGATGGGGGCCCTGATGTAAGGGGGGACTTTGATAGGGACCCTAATGTAAGGAGGACTCTAATGGGGACCATGATGAAAGGAGGACTGTGATGTAAGGGGAACTCTTACATCTTACATCTGTTGTAAGGGGAACTCTGATGGGGACCCTGATGTAAGGAGGATTCTAATGGGGGCCCTGATAAAGGGAGAACTTTGATGGGGTCCCTGATGTAAGGAGGACTCTTATGGAGGCCCTGTTGTAAGAAGGCACTCTGATGGGGACCCTTTTGAAAGGATGACTCTGATGGGGACCCTGATGTAAGGAGGACTCTGATGTAAGGTAGACTTTGATAGGAACCCAGATGTAAATGGGAACCCTGATAGGGACCCTGTCATAAGGAAGACCCTGATGTAAGGGGAACTCTGATAGGGACCAAGATGTAAATGGAACTCTATTAGGGACTGTGATGTAAAGGGCACCCTGATGGGAATTTTTTTTCCGTCCCTTGAATATTTGTAAAATATACAATATTGCCCTAATAGTGAAAGGTTTGGAGACCCCTGCAGTAGACTATAGAACACCTCCCTCTTTGGTATGGTGCAGAGAGGGGGAGCTGTTCTTTAGAAATGTGTTCTGACAAATGTAAAGCTGCTTCCATAGATCCCGCATGAAGAGAGAACATTGTCCGCCCCGAGGACAGGAAGTCTGTTAATTGGAGAATAATGTTCTACAAAAGAATTACAATTGCTTACCAAAACAATTCTTTCAGTTGTTGTTTCGCCTTCGGCTTTACCTTTGCTTCCTTCCAGGCTGTGGATTGGTGGAGTTTGGGGGTTTTGATGTACGAGCTGCTTACAGGCGCATCGCCTTTTACCGTCGACGGGGAAAAAAACTCACAGGCGGAAATCTCTAAGTAAGTGACAGAGCTGTAAGTAGAACAGACTTCTACCAGGTTATCCCAAAGCAGCAGCATCATCAGCATCATCGCTCTTCAATGTAGAGAAATGTGTTGCACCCTCACGGTCAGTTATTCTAAAAAACAATGCAAAACAACAATAATTCAAAGTAGTGCCAGACAATAATATAATTCTCTAGGCTGATAAGGCTACTCAGGAAATATTGCGATTGTGTCAAAGTCAGGAAGTCCAGAGTTTACTTCAGGTTCACACTAATGTGGTTCGGGAAAGCCCATGATCTGTACGTGTTTCACCGCACCGCATTTCAATCGCACTGCCCTTGCGATCTGCAGCTGGTGTCAGTGCAATTTTAATTGCACCCAAACGCAGGTTGCAAACATAGCGCTTTGGCCCGCACTTCTGTACCGTGCAATCTGGTTCCCAAATTGCTGCATGCACGACTTTGCTGTGGTGCGGTTTGATCCCATTCAAATGGGCTTTTATTTATCCACTGTGTATATACACACATGTCTGACTCTATAATCACATGGGCTGCTCAGATGTGATAGGGAGGGAAATACTCAAGGGAGAAAATATTTATTTATTATTTTATTTATTTCAAGTACTTATATAACGCCATCAATTTACGCAGCGCTTTACATATATATTGTTGTGGCGGAACCGTTCCGCCTGGGCTTCCTCGTGCGAAGTGATACGTCTCAATGGTCCCCTTTTCTGCAAGTCTTCCAGTGCTCTGCCGAGGCAGGTATTAGAGCTCAAAACCAATCCTTCCCTGCTATCCCAAACAACAAGTCTGAACTTCCTGTAGGGTGAAATGAATCAATCTTTATTGAACATAGTTCAGTATATACAGCTTCACCCCCACCCCCACCAGACAGCCTGGCACCGGGTTTTCCCCACCCACAACAAAACCCTACAACCCAACAATACAGTATGAACTCTATAGAAGTGAAAGACTACAAGGTCACATTTCCCTAAACAAACAGTATAGTGTGTCTGTCTACATAACAGCTGCTAAACATATACAGCTTTACCAAGGGGAGAACGGGAAGACCACTTAACAAGGGGAGAACGGGAAGACCACTTAACAAGGGGAGAACGGGAAGACCACTTAACAAGGGGAGAACGGGAAGACCACTTAACAAGGGGAGAACGGGAAGACCTCTTAAAATGGGGAGAACGGGAAGACCACTTAACAGGGGGAGAACGGGAAGACCACTTAACAAGGGGAGAACGGGAAGACCACTTAACAGGGGGAGAACGGGAAGACCACTTAACAAGGGGAGAACGGGAAGACCACTTAACAAGGGGAGAACGGGAAGACCACTTAACAAGGGGAGAACGGGAAGACCACTTAAAATGGGGAGAACGGGAAGACCACTTAACAAGGGGAGACCGGGAAGACCACTTAACAAGGGGAGACCGGGAAGACCACTTAACAAGGGGAGACCGGGAAGACCACTTAACAAGGGGAGACCGGGAAGACCACTTAACAAGGGGAGAACGGGAAGACCACTTAACAAGGGGAGAAAACCAGAACAGAAAGGGCAAAATGTTATCACAAAGGAACGGTTCATCACAATTGTACATTCACATCAGTCCCTAACCCTCAAGGGGCGTATAATCTAAGGTACAATACACTGCAAACTGAACACGTGCAGTAGCTGCCAACACTGCTTTGCAAAATCCCCAACTGCAGTGGGGACAGGGACAAGAGGGGAAGATCAAAAACAGCAGGATCAACCAGGAGTCTTGCAGAATACAGAAAACAAATCCCATAGTGACCGGGAGAGTATTTACAGCATATAGTACAACATTGATCATTTTTAATGATGTGGGTTTAACGACACTTTAAGCATTTGTTTGCATTTCGGATTTGGGATCTGGTCTGTAGAAGTCGTCATATTTCCTCTCATTCGGTGTTTTGAAGGCCCCTTTCACACAGGGCGGTCTCTGGTATGATCAGCAGGGGATCTGTCCACTGAATCTCCTGCTGTTCAGAGCAGAGCTATGGCCCGGTGGGTGTAAACTGATTCCACCACTCTCTGTTTTTTTGTTTTGTTTTTTTTATTCCACTGTCTGTTTACACTCAACTGCCCTCAGATCTCATCCGCCTAGACCAGGGGTAGGCAACCTGCGGCTCTCTAGCTGTTGTGGAACTACATTTCCCATGAGGCATTGCAACATTACAAACTGACAGTTACAGCTATGACTTGCAGAGGCATGATGGAACTTGTAGTCCTGCAACAGCTGGAGAGCCGCAGATTGCCTACCCCTGGCCTAGATGGAGGGGGATGGATCCCCTTCCTTTTTTTTTTTTTTTTTTTTTATAGCAGACTGGATCGCATTGGAGGTAGGCATGAGTAAACAAACACCAGTCCAAAGGGGTGAATGAAAGTCCAATCAGGTCTGCCTGAAAAACTGGCAAGCAGACTTGCTCGGCCCCTTCACGTGGAAGGGGTCTATTGAAAACTTATGTTGAGTTTTATTGCTCTTTTATTTATTTGGAACCTTTTTTATCACACCAGACATAGGCAGTATCTAAAGAATACAATGTAGCAAATGTAACATATTAAATTATGATCATTACAATCAGTTGATGCAGTTCTATAAAGGGGGTTATATTTTTATTGAATGTGTGTTCATTATCAGGTTGTTTTTTTTTTTCATTTCCATTGTAGGAGAATATTGAAAAGTGACCCTCCGTATCCACCAGAAATGAGTGAACTTGTAAAAGATCTTATACGAGGGTTATTGATGAAAGACCCCAAAAAGCGTTTGGGTTGTGGGCCGGAGGGCTCCGATGAAATAAAAAAGCATAATTTTTTCGAGGTGGGTATTACAGCATTGAGAAAATGTATTTTTTTTACTTAGTTATATGTTTTGTCCAACCGGTGATGCTCGTTTGGACAAGATTTGATTGCGCCTCAGTGATATCACACAAGGAAGGGGTTATGTAGTCAAAGTGGCCATGCAGGGCAGATTGGGAGCAGAGGTGTGTAGGTCACATCTGACTAATGACATCAGTTTGGATATCAAGCGGTTAGAGATTGGGAATGTGGTCATATTGGGGATATACTGTAACAGGTTCTTATATGATGGCCTGTCCCTGACAAGAATTGTGTATTTGCCACCTATATAAGAATGGGCCATCACTGAGAATGGCCAAATCTGTTGCACATTGTGCTGACCATATTAGAGAAGAAGAATTATATGTGTAGCCTAATCTGCAAATTCAAAAACTGCTAAAAGTGAAGTTGTCATGTCTGTGTCTCACTGTTTGATCGTCTTGCAAAGGCCAGGTAGTGCCTTTGATAATGCTGCAAGGGCCAATTCACGCATCAGTGAATTGTGCTTCAATGGCTGAGTGTTTAACCCCTTCACGCCTAAGAGTAAAACAAATCTAAATGCCTAAGCACAATTTTGCAACATTGACATGTGATAGTAAAACCGTACAGATCATCACAACTACTTTGTACATCTAGGTGGATTATATCGCGTTTTTTTCAGGACAAATTTGGCTTTCATTTGGTGGTAAATGGTAATGGATAGCTCCTGATTTTTTTTTTCATTATCAAAGGAAAACTGACCCAATTTAGTAAAAAAAAAATCATTTTTTTAATTTAGTTGTGTGTTTCTTGTTACTACCATAACCAGGGGCGGACTGACCATTTGGGAACTTGGGCACTGCTCGAGGGCCCAGGGTCAGTAGAGGGCCCCACGAGATGCCCCTGGTACCTTTCATAGGCTTTTTCGGGTGTGGTTTGAGTGTGGGCGAGGACACAGGGTCCCCATGATCCCCTATTGCCCGGGGGGCCCCATGAGTTGTCAGTCCGCCCCTGACCATAACCTACCACCAAAGAACAACCCAAAATACATTTTCCAGCTCTTGATGATCGCAGCGATACTATCTATGTGTATGTTATTTGTTTGTACCCGTAGTGCAGCCCAGAAACAATAGTGCGCATTTTGTTTTTGTCTTTTTTTTTTTTTTTTTTTTACCTAAAACACACTGACACTGACTGACACTGATACCAATTTTATTTTAATCCTGACCTTTAACCCTGACTTGGACCCAAACAATAACCCTGGCACTGAACTAGATCAAACCTTGATCTAGGTATTTTTTCTTTATTTTTTTATTTTATTTTTTAATATTTATTTATCTTTTTTTTTTTTTCTTTTAACAAACATTTTTTTTTTCCTCTCAATGCCAGGAGTTTGGAGGATACAATGTATCTCTCTTCTCCATTCATAGAGAGAGAGAAAAACAAGGGGGCAGGGCTGCACAGTGACTGATCACTGTGATAGCCAATCAGAGGCTATCACAGCGATCATGTGACCTGGAATCCGGAGTCCCGGGTCCGATCGTTAGAACGAGACCCGGGGCTCTCAGTGACACTGCGGTCTTTGTGCTGGGAGCGCGCAGACTCATGGAGTCATGCAAATCATCCAAAAAAAGGGCACCCCAAAATTCATCCAGAGAATGGGCGCCTCAAAAGTCTTAAATTCCTCAGTACTTCTGATTTTTGTTTCATTCATCAGACAAGAGGTGGTTTAGTGAGTAATCAGTATTGCTTGTCTGCAGTGGACACAAGTTTGTTCACTGACCTGGCACTGAAGTTTGGCATGGGTGCCTAATGTAGAAATCGTTTGGCAGATGGAACACTTTACATTTAGAAATTCCTTCCCTGTATGTAGTGATTTTCTCAAAAATTCTTTCTCTCTCATTGAGGGACAGCAGGAATTGTAGATAATCTTACACATTTTGGTTATACTGCTGCCTACAGAAGTGCTGCCAGGCAGAAGTGCTAATTTACTGGTAATAACTGGGTTTGCAAATGCATTTATTGCACACAAAGTGGGTTTATATATTTTTTGGCTATAGAGGAATATATTTAAAAGAACATTTTATGTCTAGAGTCCCGAGTGATCCTTTAAAAACTATTTTTGCTCATTTTTTTGCAGACAATTAATTGGGATAATTTGGCAGCAAAGAAAGTCTCCGCACCGTTTAAACCTGTCATTAAGGATGAGCTTGATGTAGGGAATTTTGCTGAGGAATTTACAGAGATGGATCCCACCTACTCTCCTGCTGCTCTACCCATGAACGCTGACCGAATATTTCAGGTAACTGGTGGAACTTGAACTACAGGGTATTGTACCAGGGGCTAGGTGTGTGTGTGTCTGCATGTGAAGATCCGGTCTTCTGCTAATCTTCTGCTTGCACAGCTTCTCTGGGGGTGGGGGCTCAGGAGTTTTGAATCACCCAGCTGAATTCTCATCTAAATAAATCCTGCGTCTAGCAATCTCGGAGACTGCATTGACTTTGGATGCTGAATTTGTAATGGTGGCAGAGAGCCTCAACACTCTTTAACCCCTTGACGCTGATCGCACGCAAATATGCGGCCTCTTGGCGTCTGGGCCTTGACGCATATTTGCGCGCATTTAGAAAATGCATATGTCTTGAGAGCGCACGCCCTGCGCGCTCCCAGCACATGTGTCCGTGAAAGGTCCCGATCTCCCCTTTCGATCGGGACCTTTTTCCAATCATGTGACGGCGAATCACAGCGGTCACATGACCCTAAAACCCCACCTCTCGGCTTCTGAAACTCTTAAAGGGCCGGGAGGCGCCGGCGCGAAGAGGTTAATAAACTGTACCTGTGGTTGAAGTTAAAGGATAAGTTCACCTTTTTAACAAAAAATAATAAATGCACATTTTTTTGCAGGTAAAAAAAAATGTTCATTTACTTTTTTTTTTTTCAGCAGCCTTAAAAGCATTACACCAACGATCAGCAGATCACTGGTGCCATGCAGGTCTCCTGTAGACTGTCAGGATGTACATTGTACAGGCAGGCAGTTTTACAGACAGGAAGAGTCAATGCACTACCACAGCGCTCAACGGTGCCATGGTAGTTCAGGTAGCCTCTAGGGCCATTGGTACATGTAATTCATTGATTCACAGGATTCTGGGAATCAGAGAATTGGCGGAGCCCCACACGGCCGCGCAATCTTACAATTGTGATAGGGAGATCGGGGGGGGGGGGGGGGGGGGGGGGGTTCTGATGCTGAACATGTTACATGTTTACACCTTAAATATGGGTGAACTTATCCTTTTTAAAGTTTTTTTTTTTTTTTGGTCACTTACAGTCAGGACCAGGGATGTCCGGATGATTTTGGCAAACTTGTCCTAGCATATAAATGACATATTTTACATTCCATGAAATCTAGACAACATTGGATTTAAGAAAAGGTAGGAAAGCGCAGTGCTTCTAGCTGAGAGAACCCTATAGCTGCATTACATCGCTTTGTTTATCAGGAAAGCCACGTGATCTCAATCATGGGGCTTTGTTTATCAACAAAACCATCTATAACCATCATCAGCTGATTGCTTAACCCCTCGCCCTCCGGAAGAGTTACCCCCCATCCGGAGCAGGCCAATTTGTGCGATACGGCACCGCGTTACTTTAACTGACAATTGCGTGGTCATGCAACACTGCACCCAAATGAAATTTACTTCCTTTTTTTTCCCCACAAGTAGAGCTTTCTTTCGGTGGTATTATATCTCCTGTGCGTTTTTTTTTTTTTTTTTTGCGCCGTAAAAAAAAAGACTGACAATTTTGAGAAAAAAAAAACAATATTTTTAAATTTTTGCTATTAAATTTATGTCCAGTAAAAAAAATTCAAAAAATCTAATTTCCTCATAAATTTAAGCCAAAATGTATTCTACGACATGTCTTTGCTAGAAAAAAAAAATCCCAATATGTTTAAATTGGTTTACGTGAAAGTTATAGCATTTGCAAATGGCGATATAGATACTGGGATTTTTTTTTTTTTTTACTAGTAATGATATGATCAGCGACTTATAGCTGGATTACTGCGGGCATTCTGACACCTGAGGGAACTAACTGCCACTGACATCCCCAGTGACACTAATACAGTGATCAGCGCTAATAGAAAGCACTGACACTGTACTAATGACACTGGGCAGGAAGGAGTTAATGTGGGACGATCAAAGGGTTAACTGTGTTCTGTTTTACTATGTTAGTTTTGAGTGCTTTACACTGTAAGCACACTGCTTTGTATGGCTTTGCTATGCAGAGCCTTACAAAGCAGTGTGCAGGAGCTGACAGGGGAGAGATCTGTATTGTTTACATACAGGTCTCTCCCCCGTCGGTAATACTCAGAGATTGCCGGGTGCTGGCGGGGAATCACTGGCCTGGACCTGGTGATTGACAGCCGAGGCCGCGAATGTGGGCACGCCCCCTATCCGGAACAGCAAAACCATGTATATATATATATATATGTGATTTTGCGCACCCATGCCGCCCTGTAGCATTATTTCTGCTATAGGGCGGTGCGGCAGTGGTTAGTAGACAAAGTAACGTGCTCACAACTGAGATCACATGGCTTTCATATTAATTGAGGCCAGTTGATCGAATTGACAGCTCTGAACATGATCATCATATTACTTTATCCACAAAGGGCTATGGTTATACTTAGTTCCAGGGTTAGGTTTATTGTAGGTGGGGCTCCAGAATTGGTCCACAAAAGTTTTAGTAAGCTTTTACAACCCTTGGGACCTATTTAACCTCTTCTTGCCGGCCGAACGCAAATGTGTGGCCTCCCGGCGTCTGGGCCTAGACGCCGAGCGGCCGCACATTCGCGTTCTATTTAAAAGGACATATGTGCCGAGAGCGTGCGCCCTGCGCGCTCCCAGCACACGTGTCCGGTACTCACGGAAAGGTCCCAATCTCCTCTTTCGATTGGGACCTTTCCCGATCATGTGACCGCCGTGACGTGTCACATGACCCTAAACCCTGCCCCGCCTCCCATCTTCCGAAACTCTTAAAGGACCGGGAGGCACCGGCATGAAGGGGTTAAACTTCCAATGAGAAAGTGACTGCATGCTGTACTCTTCAACTGATATATAACTTGAAGCCAATTTTTTGGTCACAGTGGACACTCTCATTCATCTTAGCGCTTGCCATTCCTCCAAACAGTGCTAAGAATGAAGGGAAATTCCCCCTCCCCCCCCATTGCTTTTTTAGTTGATTCCATTCCTCTGAGGGCCATGCAGAAGGAGCAGTTACCTCTATTTTTACAGTATTGGATGAATTATCTATTTGCACCTTGCGTTTGTTACCCTGGGTCTTCTTTCTTGTTTTATATTCATTTAAATGTATTGCGCACAGGGGCGGACTGACAACTCATGGGGCCCCCGGGCAATAGGGGATCATGGGGCCCCTGTGTCCTTGCCCAAACTCAAAAAAGCCTATGAAAAAGGTACCAGGGGCATCTCATGGGGCTCCCTACTAACCCCAGGTCCTTGGGCAGTGCCCGAATTTCCAAATGGTCAGTCCGCCCCTGATTGCGCACATAGTGATCATTACCCAATCGGCTCATTTTGGCTGTCACAATTATGGGTAATGCTCAGAGACCAGTAGCTACAGCAGTAGAGAGACCAGCAGGAAAAGTGCACAGGCAGGTCACCCTCGCAGATGACGCGGGCTCACCCGAGGTGCTGGGTCTAAGAACTCAGCGGTGTTTATTTCAGGTACTTCTACAGCGCCGCCAATTTCCTCAGCACTTTACATACATATTTTGTACATTCACATCAGTCCCTAACCCTCAAGGGGCGTACAATCTAAGGTCCCTAACCCTCAAGGGGCGTACAATCTAAGGTCCCTAACCCTCAAGGGGCGTACAGTCTAAGGTCCCTAACCCTCAAGGGGCGTACAATCTAAGGTCCCTAACCCTCAAGGGGCGTACAGTCTAAGGTCCCTAACCCTCAAGGGGCGTACAATCTAAGGTCCCTGACCCTCAAGGGGCGTACAATCTAAGGTCCCTGACCCTCAAGGGGCGTACAATCTAAGGCCCCTAACCCTCAAGGGGCGTACAATCTAAGGTCCCTAACCCTCAAGGGGCGTACAATCTAAGGTCCCTAACCCTCAAGGGGCATACAATCTAAGGTCCCTAACCCTCAAGGGGCGTCCAATCTAAGGTCCCTAACCCTCAAGGGGCGTACAATCTAAGGCCCCTAACCCTCAAGGGGCGTACAATCTAAGGCCCCTAACCCTCAAGGGGCGTACAATCTAAGGCCCCTAACCCTCAAGGGGCGTACAATCTAAGGTCCCTAACCCTCAAGGGGCGTACAATCTAAGGCCCCTAACCCTCAAGGGGCGTACAATCTAAGGTCCCTAACCCTCAAGGGGCGTACAATCTAAGGTCCCTAACCCTCAAAGGGCGTACAATCTAAGGTCCCTAACCCTCAAGGGGCGTACAATCTAAGGTCCCTAACCCTCAAGGGGCGTCCAATCTAAGGTCCCTAACCCTCAAGGGGCGTACAATCTAAGGTCCCTAACCCTCAAGGGGCGTACAATCTAAGGTCCCTAACCCTCAAGGGGCGTACAATCTAAGGTCCCTAATGCACATTCATACATACACATACTAGGGCCAATTTAGACAGGAGCCAATTAACCTACCAGCATGTCTTTGGAGTGTTGGAGGAAACCGGAGGACCCGGAGGAAACCCACACAGGCACGGGGAGAACATGCAAACTTCAGATTAGTTGCTCTATTCGCTCACTCAGCCACTCTGTACACGTAAACCAAAACAAGAATTCCTCCTGTGCTGCCAAATAACCTAAAACAAAACTGGTCGGCTGCTAGCACCTGCCTATATTACCAATAGTGTCAAGAAAAGGTGCCTGAGGAAGTCACGTGATTCGTGACGTAACGCGTAGGGCGGAAGCGTGGTGACGTCATTTCCAGCAGCCACCATCTTGCTACACCTGAATGCAACACACCCATGTGTTATTGCAGGAAACCCACGCAGTCACAGGGAGAACATGCAAACTCCAGGCAGGTGGTGCCGTGGTTGGTATTCGCTTCCTCCTGGTAGTTTTTTGGGACATGTGACAGGTCCAAGAAGACTACAGGACCATTCATGAAGCGCAGCGCTACTCACGCATGCGCGGTGGGTACCCGACTGTGAAGCCGCAAGCTATCACAGCCGGGTGTCTACAGTGAAGATGCCGGCCTCTTGGAATACAGGACGGCCAGTGAAACGGGCTGCGGGGGATACGCCACGGGACCGAGGGACAGGTAAGTAGCTGATTTTTAAAAGTCAGCAGCCACAGTTTTTGTAGCTGCTGACTTATTTTTTGACAGGGTGAGTGGAACTCCGCTTTAACATACACACCCGCAGCGGTTCGCATGAACAGGGTACGATTGTTATGCGGTGCAGAATGCGCACTGAAACCACTGCGAATTCCACACCGCATCAGTGTGAACCCGGGCTCATTTGCACCATCCATGCCACATATACAGACGTAACGACTCTACCGTTTGCTGCGCATCCTCATCGACCCTCAAGCTGTATAATACAACTGTTCCATGTTTACATCCGGGCTTCTGTTGGTTTAATAATAAAGAAGCAGCCAAGGTTTTATGGGACTAATCCTTTCTGTTTGCAGATTATTTGTATACAGACTGTTGCAAGGTTTGGTAAAATATTTACTTCCGCGGTAAATAAGCAGCTCAGCTTGGGTCTGCTTTACAGCCTCGCTGTAGTTTTTCTCTTTTTTTGTTACCTTTTTTTTTTAATATTTATGCACTGATGACATAATCCCGTAAATATATTCTGGCTGAGAGTTTAGGGAAGAATCCATAGAGCTGCTGCACATCATATATGATGCCTTTACTGGTGTAAAATAGAACTACAATTCTCATAAATCCTTGGGAACCTGGTGGTGTGGTCAGTGTGTATGGGGGAGATGCCTGGAGAATTCTCTGCTTCTTAACCCCTTGCCTACCTGGCACTTATACCCCCTTCCTTACCAGGCCAATTTTCAGCTTTCAGCGCTGCCGCACTTTGATTGACAATTGCGCGGTCATGCAACATTGTACCCATATGAAATTTTGATCATTTTTTTCTCACAAATAGAGCTTTCTTTTGGTGGTATTTAATCGCCACTGGGCGCTTTACTTTTTGCGCTATAAATTAAAAAAAGTGCAAAAAATTTGAAAAAAAAAAAAAAGTTTATTTGTTTCTTTTATAAAATTTTTCAAACAGGTATTTTTTCTCCTTCACTGATTTGCGTTGATGAGGCGGCACTGATGGGCACTGATAGGCGGCACTGATGGGCACTGATAGGCAGCACTAAAGGGCACTGATAGGCAGTACTAATGAGGTGGCACGGATAGGCGGCACTGATAGACAGCACTAATTAGGGGTCACGGATAGGCGGCACTGATATGCAGCACTGATAGGCGGCACTGATAGGTGACACTGATGATGGGTACTGATAGACGGCACTGACTGGCATCATTTCTGGGCACTGACTGGCGGCACTGACTGGCACAACCCCTGGGCACTGACTGGTGGCACTGACTGGCAGCACTGCTGGGCTGCACTGGTGGGTGGCACTGGTGGACAGCACTGGTGGGTGGGCACAGGTGGGTGGCACTGGTGGGCACAGGTGGGTGGCACTGGTGGGCACAGGTGGGTGGCACTGCTGGGCACATGTAGGTGGCACTTCTGGGCACAGGTAGGTGGCACTGCAGAGTGGCACAGGTGGGTGCACTGCTGGGCACAGGTGGGGGCACTGCTGGGCACAGGTGGGGGCACTGCTGGGAATGGGTGGGCGGGGCTAGTGGGCGCACTGCTGATCGGAACTTGCGGGGGTCACTGCTGGGCACCGATCATCAGGGCACTGATCATCAGTGCCCTGATGATCGGTGCCGATCCCCGCTCTGACAACTGCCGGTTCTCGGCAGTACTTTCCTCACGATCTGACAGCGTGAGGAAAGTGCAGCCGAGAACCGGCACTTGCATTTTCCTGTGATCAGCGTGTCATTGGACACCGCTGATCACGTGGTAAAAGGCCGGAGGGATCGGCCTTTCACCACATCACGTGATCAGCTGTGTCCGTAGGACACAGCGATCACGGAGATCGCCGGGTGCGCGCCCCCTGGGGCGCGCAGGAGAGCGCGTTCTGGGAGGACGTCATATGACGTCCACTCAGAACTGGCCGGCCGCGGTGAAGCCGTCTTTCGGCTATGCGCGGTCGGCAAGTGGTTAATGCCTGTAGCTGGGTCATGGCGATGCTTCAGGTCAAACCGGATCACTGTAACCCAGTGTTTCTCAACTCCAGTCCTCATGGACCCCCAACAGGTCATGTTTTCAGGATTTCCCTCAGATGAAACAGCTGTGGTAATTACTAAGGCAGTGAAACTGATCAAATCACCTGTGCAAAATAATGGAAATCCTGAAAACATGACCTGTTGGGGGTCCATGAGGACTGGAGTTGAGAAACACTGCTGTAACCACAGGAGGAAATGTGACCAGTAGCTGTTCTCTATAGGGAGATATGAGGAGTGGCTGGACAAGCTGGATGAAAGCAGGCCTGTACAGACAGAAAAGTGGGCCAAGTACAGGGGACAAAAACACTGCCAAACCTGCACTTTAAAATGGTTGTAAACCCTTACACCCACTGAAGTGACGAGTCTCAGGTGAAACAAATCTTCCTACATAAGTGGTACCTGCTTATCTGTAGCCATCTCTTCTCTACAGCTTTCTAAAACACACTTAACACACTTATCAGGGTATTTTTCTGCTTCAGCAGCCAGGAGCTGGAGGGTCTGACGTCACACACACTAAACAGCATAGAGCAGGGAGCTAAGTGTAATCTGAGACCTGAGTGGGAGGGAAAGTACATCCCCCACCTGCACAGACACATAGGGAAACATGCACAGATGAGGCTGTGAATCACATTCTGTGTGTTCGAGGGGGGATGTCTCC